>NW_024082361.1:0-220330 GCF_003009895.1 Hyaena hyaena | reverse complement strand
ATGAAGGAGGGCACTTTGGGGATGAGCACTGAGTGTTATGTAGAAACTAATTTGACAATAAACTATTTGTAAAAAAAAAAAAAAAAAAAAAAGACTCTATAAACTCGGCAAAACAGCACTGGAAATTCCACAGTCCAATACGTGGTGGTGCTCTGGTGAAAAGGGCGAATCCCCAGGAACTGACAGCAAGGTCCAAGGGGTCCATGGGCCACAAATGGAGAAGCAGTTCCCCTGCTACCCTACTAGGAGGGCATTTGATAGAGGCTGTATGGGCTCCTCACAGGCAAAGGTCCCTGGAGAACATGACTGCTGTTACTGGAACAAAAACGCCAAGGTGTGGTGAAACCTGATGTGGTTGTTGTGTTGTGATTTACCATAATCCCTGAAATGTTGCCGTTATTATTTTGGAGCAAGTCAGAATTCAGTCACAATCTCTGAGCCTCTACAGTAGCGTGATTGCAGGAACAATCTGAGAGCAAGCCAGCACTGGTCATTGTTCGGCAAGACCCTCCCCCAGCAGGTTGGAGCAGGTCAAGGCCACCAGACCCTCAGAAGTGAGGGGTTTGGAAACACAGCCCCATCTTAGATAAAATTCACGAGGGAGGTGCTGCCTGGCAGGCTGACAGCTTGCATACAGACAATGTAGAAGCAGGGAGTAGAAGGAAGCCAGAAACAAAGGGGGGGTCCTTGATTGCCAGTGGGGGGAGAACACAGAGTTCTGATGCTAGAGACTAGGAAGCTGGGTGATGCCATTTTCACCTCTCCTCCACACGCATACATATGCACATGCAATACACCAATCTACCCGATTAAGCTAAGCAGCGGCACCTAGTGAAAACTGGAGCCATTACACCAAGGCCCATCCAACTGCACCAACCAAGCCCTAGAGGACAACCACAAATCTCTCCACCTGATTAGTGTATGGACTATAAAGTGTTTCATACTTTGACTTCTAGGGGACACTGGATGTAATTTCATTCAGTTTTCATTCTGTTCACTGGTTTATCTATTTAGTTTTTGTTGTTGTTGTTGGTTTTATGTTTTCTTTCCTTTTTTCTTTTCCTTTTCTTCTTTTCTTTTTTTTTTCCTTATGCTTACATACAGAAAGAGGAAGAAATTTATTTTTACCTTCCTTTTTCATATAATTTTAAAAAATTTTTACTATATTTTTTGGAAATTTATTTTTTACTCTATTTTACTTTCCCCAATTCATTTTATTATTTTTTCTTGTATACATTTTCTTTATTTTTTAATTTTTAATGCTTAGTTTTGAGAGAGAGAGAGAGAGACAGAGTGCAAGTGGGAGAGGGGCAGAGAGAGGTGGAGACACAGAATCAGAAGCAGCCTCCAGTCTCTGAGCTGTCAGCACAAAGCCTGACACAGGGCTCGAACTCACAGACCATGTGACCATGACCTGATCTGAAGTTGGATGCTTAATGGATTGAGCCGCCCAGGTACCCTATTATACGCATTTTCTTAATTTTTAAATACTTTTTTCTTTTTCTTTTTTTTCTTTCCGTTTTTTTTCTCTATTCAATCAAGCTTCTTTCAACAACCAGACCAAAACATACCCAGGATCTAGTTTCTTTCATTTGATTTTTTTTTTTTTGGTGTTGTTTTTATCTTTTAAATTTTATTAATTCTTTTTCTTCCTCCAAAATGACAAAACGAAGGAATTCACCCCCAAAAAAAGAACAAGAAGAAATGACAGGAACTTAATCAAAACAGATATAAGAAAGATGTCTGAATTAAAATTTAGAATCACAATTATAAGAATACTAGCTGGGGTTGAAAAAAAGCATAGACTCCCTTTCTGCAGAGAAGTAAAGTCTAGTGAGGACGAAATTAAAAATGCTATAACTGAGATGCAATCTCTAAATGATGTCCACAGAGGCAAGGATGGATGAAGCAGAGCAGCAAATCGGAGATATAAAAGACAAAATTATGGAGACTAATGAAGCAGAAAAAAAGAGGGAAACTAAGGCAAAAGAGCATAGTATAAGAATTAGGGAACTCAGTGACTCACTAAAAAGGAATAACATCCAGATCATAGAAGTCCCATAAGATGAAGAGAGAGGAAAAGGGGGAGAAAGTTTATGCCAGCAAATCATAGCAGAAACCTTTCCTAACTGGAGAAAGACACAGACATCAAAATCCAAGAAGCACAGAGAACTCCCATTAGATTCAACAAAACTCAACAATCAACAAGATGTATAATAGTCAAATTTATAAAACACACAGACAAGGAAAGAATTATGAACACAGCAAGGGAAAAAAGTCCTTAACCTATAAGGGAAGACAGATCAGGTTCACAGCAAACCTATCCAGAGAAACTTGGCAGGCCAGAAAGGATTCAGCATGCTGAATTCCAGAAAGGCTCTCATTCAAAGTAGAAGGACAAATAGTTACCAAGACAAACAAAACCTAAAGGAGTTTGTGACCACCAAACCAACCCCACAAGAAATTCTAAGGGGGACTCTCTGAGAGGAAAAAAGATGAAACAAAACCAAAAAGACCAAAAACAACAAAGACTAGAAAGGACCAGAGAACACTACCAGAAACTCAAACTCTACAAGCAACACAATGAGAACAAATTCATATCTTTCAGCACTCAATCTATATGTCAATGAACTAAACCCTCCAATCAAAAGACATAGGGTAACAGAATGGATAAAAAAAATAAGATCAAACTATATGCTGTTTACAAGAGACCCATTTTAGACCTAAAGACACCTCAGATTGAACATAAGGGGATGTAGAGCCATCTATCATGCTAATGGTCACCAAAAGAAAGCTGGAGTAGTCATACTTATATCAGACAATCTAGATTTTAAAATAAACGCTGTAACAAGAGATGAAGAAGGGCATTATTTCATAATTAAGGGGTCTATCCACCAAGAAGATCTAACAATTATAAACATTTAAGCCCCCAACATGGTGATGCCCAAATATATAAATCAATTAATCACAAACATATAGGAGTTCATTGATAACAATACCATAATGGTAGGGGACTTCAACACCCAATTTACAGCAATGGACAGATCATATAAACAGAAAATCAACAAGGAAACAATGGCTTTGAAGAACATATTAGACTGGATGGACTTAATCGATATATTCAGAACATTTCATCCTAAAGCAGCAGAATGCATATTCTTCTCGAGTGCACATGGAACATTCTCCAGAACAGATCACATACTGGGACACAAATCAGCCCACAACAAATACAAAAAGATCGAGATCATATCTTGCATATTTTCCGACCACAATGCTTGAAACTCCAAATGAACCACAAAAAAAATTTTTTTGGAAAGACCACGAATACTTGGAGATTAAAGAACATCCTACTAAAGAATGAATGGGCTAGCCAAGAAATTAAAAAGAAAATTAAAAAATACATGTAAGTCAATGAAAATGATAACACGACAGCCCAAAACCTCTGGGATGCAGCAAAGGTGGTCATAAGAGGGAAGTATATAGCAATCCAGGCCTTCCTTAAGACAGAAGAAAGGTCTCAGATACACAACCTAAACTTACATCCTAAAGAGCTGGAAAAAGAACAGAAAATAAAACACAAAATTAGCAGAAGATGGGAAATAATAAAGATTAGAGCAGAAATCAATGCTAAATCAATGCAAAAATTAAAAAAAAAAAAACAATAGAACAGATCAGTGAAAGGAGGAGCTGATTCTTTAATGAATTAAGAAAATTGATAAACCCCTAGCCAGTTTGATCAAAAGGAAAGGACCCAAATAAATAAAATAAAAAATTAAAGAAGAGAGATCAAAACCAGAAATACAAACAATAATAAAAGAATATTATTAGCAATTATATGCCAATACACTGGGCAATCGGGAAGAAATGGACAAATTCATGAAGACATATAAACCACCAAAACTGAAACAGGAAGAAATATAGAATTTAAACATACTGAGAACCAGTAAAGAAATTGAATTAGTAATTAAAAAAACCTCCCAAAAAACAAGAGTCCAGGGCTGAATGGCTTTCTAGGGGAGTTCTACCAAACATTTAAAGAAGAGTTAACTCCTATTCTTTTGAAGCTGTTCCAAAAAAATAGAAACAGAAGGAAAACTTCCAGATTCATTCTACGAGGTCACCATTACCTTGTTCCCAAAACCAGACAAAGACCCCACTAAAAAGGAGAACTATAGACCAATTTCTCTGGTGAGCATGGGTGCAAAAATTCTCAGTAAGATACTGGCTACCTGGATCCAACAATGCAATTAAAGAATTGTTCACCATGATCAAGTGGGAGTTATACTTGGGATGCAGGGCTGGTTCAATATCCACAAATTAATCAATATGATACATCACATTAGTAAAAGGAGGACAAGAACCAAGGAGGATCTATGATCCTCTCAATAGATGCAGAGAAAGCATTTGACAAAATATAGCATCCTCTTTTGATAAAAACCCCCAAGAATGTAGGGATAGATGGATTATACTTCAAGATGATAAAAGCCATATATGAAAGACCCACTGTTAATATCATCCTCAATGGGGAAAAACTGAGAGCTTTCCCACTAAGGTCAGGAACACAACAGGAATGTCCACTCTCACCGCTGTTATTCAACATAGGATTGGAAGTCTTAGCCCCAGCAATCAGACAATAAAAGGCATGCAAATCTGCAAGGAGGAAGTCAAACTTTCACTCTTTGTAGAGGACATGCAACTCTATTTGGAAAACCCCAAGGATTCCACCAAAATACTGCTAGAACTGATTCATGAATTCAGAAAAGTTGCAGACATAAAATCAATGCAGAGAAATTGGTTACATTTCTATACACCAATAATGAAGCAGCAGAAAGGGAAATCAAGGAATTGATCCCATTTACAATTGCACCAAAACCCATAAAATACCTAGTAATAAACCTAAGCAAAGAGGTGAAAAACCTGTACACTCAAACCTATAAAAAGCTTATAGAGGCACCTGGGTGGCTCAGTTGCTTAAGCATCCGACTTTGGCCTAGGTCATGATCTCACTGTTCCCGAGTTCGAGCCCCGTGTGGTGCTCTATGCTTACAGCTCAGAGCTTGGAGCCTGTTTCAGATTCTGTGTCTCCCCAACTCTCTCCCTCTACCCCTCCCCCACTCATGCTCTGTCTCTGTCTTTCAAAAATAAACATTGAAAAATAATTTTTTTAAAGCCTATGAAAGAAACTGAAGGAGACACAAAAAAATGGAAAAATATTCCATGCTCATGGGTTGGAAGAACAAATATTGTTAAAATATTGATACTGTCCAAAGCAATCTACATATTCAATGCAATCCCTATCAAAATAATACCAGCATTCTTTACAGAGCTGGAAAATACAATCCTAAAATTTGTATGGAACAACAAAATAGGCAAACAATCCTGAAAAAGAAAACCAAAGCTGGAGGCATCACAATTCTGGACTTCAAGATGTACTACAAAGCTGTAATCATCAAGACAGTATGGCGCTGGCACAAAAACAGACACCTAGATTAATGGAATAGAACAGAGAACCCAGAAGTGGACCCACAAATGTATGGACAGCTAATCTTTGACAAAGCAGGAAAGAATATCCAATGGAATAAAGAATATCTAATAGAATAAACAGTGTCTTTGGAAAATGCTGTTTGGGAAAACTGGACAGCAACCTGAAGAAGAATGAATCTGGACCACTTTCTTACACCATACACAGAAATAAACTCAAAATGGATGAAAGACCTAAACGTAAGACAGTAAGTCATCAAAATCCTAGAGGAGAAAGAGGCAGCAACCTCTTTAACGTTGTCCACAGCAACTTCTTATTCAACACGTCTCCAATGCAATGGAAACAAAAGCAAAAATGAACCATTGGGCCCTCATCAAGATAAAAAGCTTCTGTACAGCGAAGGAAACAACTGGCAAAACCAAAAGGCAACCGACAGAATGGGAGAATATATTTGCACATGCATATTAGATAAAGGGCTAGTATCCAAAATCTATGAAGAACTTATCAAACTCAACACCCAAAAAACAAATAATCCAGTGAAGAAAGGCATGGGCAAAAGACATGAATAGATGTCTTCTAAAGAAGACATCCAGATGGCTAACAGATAAATGAAAAAATTCTCAACATCACTCATTATCAGAGAAATATAAATCAAAACCACAATGAGATACCACCTCACACCAGTCAGAATGGCTAAAAGTAACAACTCAGGCAATGACAGATGCTGGTGAAGATGCAGAGAAAGAGGAACCCTTTTGCACTGCTGGTGGGAATGCAAACTGGTATAGTCACTCTGGAAAACAGTATGAAGGTTCCTCAAAAAATTAAAAATAGAACTACCCTACAACCGGGCAATTGCACTACTAGGTATATATCCAAGGGATACAGGTGCACTGTCCTGAAGGGACACATGCATCCCAATGTTTATAGCAGCACTTTCAACAATAGCCAAAGTATGGAAAGAGCCCAAATATCCATTGATAGATGAATGGATAAAGATGTGGTAGATAGATAGACAGATAGATAGAGAATTATTTGGCAGTCAAAAAGAATGAAATCTTGTGATTTGCACAACATGGATGGAACTAAAGTGTATTATGCTAAAAGAAATTAGCCAGCCAGAGAAAGACCAATATTATGACTTCACTCATATATGGAATTTAAGATACAAAACAAAGTACAGAAGGGAAGGGAAGCAAAAATAATATAAAAACAGGGAGGGGGACAAAACATAAGAGACTCTTAAATATAGAAAACAAACTGAGGGTTGCTGGAGAGCTTATGGGTGGAGGGATGGGCTAAATGGGCAAGGAACATTAAGGAGGATACTTGTTGAGATGAGCACCGGGTGTTATATGTAGGGGATTAATCACTGGATTCTACTCCTGAAATCATTATTGCATTATATGCAATAACTTGGATGTAAATTTAAACATATATATATATATATATATATATATATAGTTACTCCAAGGGTACCTGGAGAGCTCAGTTGGTAGAGCATGTAACTTCTGATTTCAGGGTTGTTGTTTCAAGCCCCATGTTGGGGGTAGATATTACTTTTTAAATATATATATTTATATACGTATATATAGCTACTCCAGAGAAACTCTACTGCCAACGTGGGGCTCAAATTCATGACCCAGAAATCAAGAGTTGCATAATCTACCAACTGAGCCAGCCAAGTGCCCCTATTCTGTTTCTTTTGGTTAGAGTTTGTGGAGTATATTTTTTTGTCATTCTTTCACTCTCAATCTATGTTTTCTATTTAAAGTAGGTTTCTTACAGATTGCAGAGAACTGAGTCTTGCTTTGATTTCAATCTGAAAATCCTGTCTTTTTTAAAAAGATTTTATTTATTTTAAGAGACAGAGAGAGCATGTGCATGAGCAGGGGAGGAGTAGAGACAGGGTGAGAGAATACCAAGCCCAAGCAGGCTCCATGGTCAGAGTGAAACCTGATGGGGGATTCTATCCCACTACCTTGAGATCATGACCTGAGCCAAAATTAAGAGTCTGATACTTAACTGACTGAGACATCCCTGAGAATCCTGTTTTTTAATTTGTATGATTAGATGACTTATATTTAATACAATCTTTGCTATAGTTGGATTAAATTCTGCCATCCTACTAGCTGCTTCTTATTTGTTCCATTTGTTCTTTCCCTTTTTCTCTGTTCCTTTATATTAGTTAAGCATTTTTTGTGATTCCCTTTTTATCTCCATTATTGACTTATTCTTTATACCTCTGTATAAAATCCTTTGATGGATTCCATAGGGTTTAAATTTTTTTAATGTTTATTTATTTTTGACAGAGAGAGAAAGAAAGAGAGACAGAGCATGAGTAGGGGAGCAGTGGAGAGAGAGGGAGACACAGAATCTGAAGTAGGCTCTAGGCTCTGAGCTGTCAGCACAGAGCCCAACATGGGACTGAACTCATGAACCACGAGGTCATGACCTGAGCTGAAGTCGGATGTTTAACTGACTGAGCCACCCAGGCACCTCCCATAGGATTTAAAATTTAGATAGTTAGCTAATCAGAATCCACTCTGTATTGTTTAGTTTTACATGTGCTTCCATACATGGAGTTCTTCTGTCATACATTTTAATTTTATGTAATACTTTTACATAATATATATAACACAGTATACTGTCACCATTCTTGCTTTAGACCATTTATCTTTGAAAGGAATTAAGAAAAGTGAATTATATTTTTCATCATTTATTTCATTTCCAGCACTCTTCTTTATGTATATCCAAATTTCTGTCTGGTATCACATTCCTTCTGCCTGAACAGCATTCCTTAGGATTTATTTCAGCACAGACCTTCTGGCAACACATTTTCTCATTTTTGGTTTCTGGAAAACTCATTAATTTTTCATATTTGAAATACATTTTTGTTTGTATAGACTTCTGATAGGTTTTTTCTTTCAGCATTTTAAAGATGTGACTCTTTTTATCTTATTATTAGGGTTTCTGATAAAAAATGTGCCACTATTCTTACATTTGTTCTTCTATAGGTAATTTGTCTTTTGTTTTTCTGGCTGGCTACAAGATTTTCTCATTGTCCATGGTTTCCAGTAGTTTGAATATATGTTTATATTTGGGTATTTTGTGTGTTTGTTTTTATCCTGTTTGATATTCTCTGAGCTTCTTGGATCTGTTGATTGGAATCTTTGACTAATTTTGGAAAATTCTTGACCATTATTTCCTCTTAAGAACAAATATTTCATGTGTCCTATTTACTTTCTTCTCTTTTGAGATCCCAATTACACATATGTTAGGCTTTTGTTATTGTCCCATAGATCTTGAGTTCTCTGTTCTGTCCCCTTCTCTTCCTCCTCCTTGTTCAGCTTGAGTGATCTTCATCAGTCTGACTTCAAGTACACTGATTCTTCCCTCAGCTGTCTTGATCTAGATGTATTGTGCAGTACAACAGAGAGCAAAGGAAATACATTTCATACATGGAAATAGGCATAACTTTTCTTCTGCTGGGCCTTTAATATGGGCGGCTAAGTCAATTCAATCAGAAATTTAAATGGGTGTGAAGGATGTTGTTGCTAAAGTTACACTCAGTGCACCATATGTTTCAAATTCCCATAGAAGTACTTTGTATTTAGGGTTGGGGCTGGTTTGCCATCCCCTACCCACTTACCACCACTCTCCAAGTTTCCCAATCCTAGGTAACTACTAATCTGATTTCTGTCACTATAGAGATTCCCTTTCTGGATAATTCATATGAACAGAAGCATATAATATGTGGTCTTTTGTCACTGGTTTCTTTTCTTTTTTCCAGCTTCATTGAGATTTACTTGACATATAACATTGTATAAGTTCAAGGTGTACAACCTGATGATTTATGTAAATATTGTGAAATGATTTCCACAATAAGGTTAGTAACATCCATCACCTCCTATAGTTACCTTTGTGTGTGTGGTAGCAGTGAGAACATTTAAGATCTATTCTCAATGCAACTTTCAAGTATACAAGTTGTTATGTATAGTCACTATTCTATACATTAAATCCTCAGTATGTATTCATCCAATATCTGGAAGTTTGTACCCTTTGACCAACATTTCCCCACTTCCCCCACCCCATGAGCCCCTGGAAACCACCAATTTTTTTGTTCCATGAGTTCAGCTTTTTTAGATTACATATACAAGTGAGATTATTCAGTATTTTTCTTTCTAGGTCTGATTTATGTCACTTAGCATAATGTCCTCCAGTTACATTCATGTTATTACAAATGACAGAGATTTTTTCTTTTTATAGCTGAATAATATTCCATTATATATACAGAATGCCATTGGAATTTTTATAAGGATTGCATTGAATCTATCATGGCTTTAGATAATATAGACATTTTAAAAATATTAATTCTTCCAATCAATGAAAATGGGATATATTTCCATTTATTGATGTCTTCTTCAATTTCTTTCATCAATGTCTTATAGATTTCAGCATACAGAAAACTCTTTGGTTAAATTAATTTAGTTTTTTCACCCCCTTGGTTAAATTCCTAAGTATTTTATTGTTTTTGAGTTTTTGATGCTATTGTAAATGGAACTGTTTTCTTTATTTCTCTTTCAGGTAGTTCACTGTAAGTGCACAGAAACAAATTTTTGTGTGATTTTCTATCACTTAGCATAATGTTTTCAAGTTTTATCTATGTTGTAGCATATATTAGTATTTCAATCCTTTTAATGGCCAAATAATATTCCATTATATAGATCTACCCTTTGTATTCCTTCATTAATTGATGGATATTTGGATTGTTTCCACCTTTTGGCTATTAAAAATAATGGTTCTATAAATATTCCTATACAAGTTTCTGGGTGAACTATGGTTTTCATTTCTCTTTGGTACATACTAGGAGTGGAATTGTTGGGACATATGTTAACCTGTGTGTAATCATTTAAGGAACTGCTAGATTGTTTTCCAGAGTGGCTGTGCACTCTTACATTCTCACCAGCAGTGTAAGAGAGTTTCAATTTTTTCTCGTCCTCACCATCTTGTTATTTTCTGACATTTTGAATTCTAGCCATCCTAGTAGGTGTGAAATGGTATCACATTGTGTTTTTGATTTATATTTCTCTGATGGCTGATGATATCAAGCATCTTTTCTTGTGTTTATTGGCCATTTATATATCTTCTTTGAAAAAAATGTCTATTCAGATTCTTTGCTCAGTTTTAATTGGGTTGTTTTTTTTAAAATTACTGGGTTGTTAGAGTTCTTTATCTACTCTTTATATAAGCCCCTCAGATATATGACTTGTGAAGTGTGTGTAGCATTTTATTTGGAATGTTTTGGTAACTACAGACATGATCACCACTATTTTAGACACATTTTCTGTATTCAAGTTAACTTCAAGCATGAATCAAATACTTCAAATTAAATGCATTGGATACATATTAACATTTCCATTAGATTCATGCATACTGTACACACCAACCCATGGAGGTCTTATACTGTAGTGGCAATGGGTAGGAGGGAGTAGCCCTGGAGCCAGGCTACTCCCTCCAGGGAGTAGTATTAGAACCCTGACAGTCTGGTTCCACTACTTACTAGTTGTGCTACTCAGGAGGTCACTTCCTCTCACTAACTTACATTCCTTTATCTGCAAAAGGAGGCTAAAGATAACATTCACCTACTATATGGTGAAGTGATAGTGATTAAATTAGATTAATGTAGTAATGATGACTTAATTATAATTTCAGACAAAATTAGTAATGGCTATTCTGTTTATTATTGTTATTATTATCATGTTTCTTTGTTCTACGTAATGTAAATATTTATATACTTTATTTAATCTTCAAGACAATTATGTGAAGTTGACATTATCATAGATAATATTTTCTTTCTCTTAATATGCAGACACAATTTTAAAGTATCATTGTTATATAACTTAACAGGTACATTAAATAACTATTGCTTACCTAATATAATTACTGGATTAGAATATTTGTAAGACACATTTAAATTTTATTTCTCAAAACTTGGGTTTTATTTTTTACCTAGTTTTGTGGATTCATTACTTAATCATAGTATGACTTAAATGAATACTCCATTTGTTTAATAAAGAATATTGACAGTGTTTGTTTTGGCTTCCTATTAAATTCTTCAGAAAACATTCACATTTTCTTAATTTGAATGGATTTTTATAGTCTTTCCTCAAACACATTTTAGTGATTTATATTCACTCATCACATTAGTGAAATAAATGTTAAGTGATTAACTTAAATATTTATTTTAAAAAGTGACCAGATGAAAATATTTCAGGAGACAGAAATTTTGGAAGTCCGCATATTCAAAGAGAAAGAAGGAAAAAGTCTTGAGGTATGTAGTATTACATTTCACTGTCCCTGAAAACAGTCATCAAGCTTTTTATGTTTGCTCAATTTATAATTTATAGATAGCAATGGAGTACCAATTATAAAAACATATTTTGGAGGGCTGCTGGAAACATGCATAGGGAATTTTTATTATCAGATACATTAATTTATGTATATGCTATTTTGCTTTTGAATAAATAATATATGTGCTCTGATCCAACAATTGTTTATTTTAGCACCAAACACTGAGTGAATGCTGTCTTATCACTGACATATTATTTCATTTATTCCCAAGCAATGCACAGAGGCTGGTTTTATTATTACTTTTATTTTATACAGAACAGAAAACAGAAGTTTGTCATATCTTGACAAAAATTCTTCGGCTTCAAATATTTACGGAGAATCTATTCTGTTGTTTCTCCTCCAGGAGGTGATGAAGTCTTAATTAGTGAGTAGAGCGTACTCCCTTCCCCTTTTTTGGTACATCTTTCCAGAAACTTTTACTTTAGGAAAGTATTTCTCTTTCATCCTCAAGTAATCCAGTTATTTTCTCTCTGTGATATTCTATAGCTGTGGTTCTCCAAGTATGGTCCTGAGCTGGCAGCAATACTATTACCTGTGAACTTGCTAAAACTACAAATATCCCCAAACTCCTGAATCAGAAATGAGGGTGGAGGCATGCGGCCCAGAATTCTGTGTATAACAAGCCCTCCACATGATTCTGATGCACACGGAAGTTTAAGAGTCACCGCTCTAAGAGAAGTTGATTTATAGAGATAACTCTGTAGAAGTTGATCTAAATGATCACTGTCACTCTTAATTCCAAATCTATTGACTTTAGTCCTCATGAAACTTACCTCCTTGGGCTTTTAGTAGAATTCACCACTATCTGAATCTTAAAATGGTCTTATTTGTTTTCTAGGACACAGTTTTATTTGATCACCCCTTCTGAGATATCCTCTCTAGCTCTCTTCTTTGTTCCTTAATAAGATTTCCTAAGGTTCCTAATTCTCTTTTCACCTCTGTTCATCAACTCCCACAGCTTCAAGCATCACACAGATGCTGCTGACTTCCACATCCCTATCTCCTCCCTGGACCTTCCTAGTAGTGGAATTATTTCATCATTAATTCAACATACATTTGTTACTGTGCAGCAGGCACCTTAGGCATTATCCTAACATGCCCCTTTGTACTAAAACCAACCTTCTCTCTAAAATTGATTTTCCTTTTGAGTCTGATATCAGTATCATACCCATATTGAAATACCCTCCCTATTGCCCATCTCCCTTATACAACCAACCCCCTAAGTCTTCTTGCTTCTTTAAAAACATATCTCACAAGCATCTCTCTTCCTCATGGCCAACATTTTGAGTCCTGTTCTCATCCATACTGTAGTAGATCATGGTATATAGTATACTGCAGTAGATTCCTATCATTTTTTCTTTTTTTTCTCATTCAATATATCATTCACGGTGTTGTCTGATTTATTTCCCTTAGATTAGAGATTGTGTCATATCTATGTCCTGCTTAGGATCACACAGATAAAACAAACAACACACTTCTATGCTCCCAACTTCCCACAAAGACCAAAATCGTAAATAAAACATTTAAAGTCTTTCTAAATGTGGCTTCAACTTCCCAGTCCAGCCATGTGTCCCAGCCTCCCTGTGCTACTGCACTACTGCCATGACTCTCCTGAACTGTGTCCCTACAAGTGACTTGATCAGCACTCCTTCCTGTGGTAGTATCCCACATCAGGACCCGGTTCCAATGATGTCATCTTTCCTGTGAAGCCTTTCCTAACAACGTTACTCCAAAACCAGACAAAATAATAGCTCCCTCTTCCACACACCTAAAATATTTTGTTGGTGTCTCTAACACTGTCCCATAGGATTTTAACAACCTGAGAGCAAGAATTATACTGATTTATCTGTGTATGCCTGGCATCTAGCTCAGGGCTTGGCACATTAGTAAGTGTTCAATGAATAGAGGTAGGATTGATCTACCCAGTTTTAACATGTTTGATTTCCAAGTTACAGCCATCTAGAGGAATAAGTTTTTTTAAAAAAAAGATTGTTCTACTTTCTAGATGCAGACCACCAAAAGTAGGAAGAGGTGGAGCTGATGAAGTAAGCAATCTTAAAACCCAGTCCTCACAAGCAGGTAGTCATGGTCTCCTAGATGTGGGCACATATAATCATAGCTCTTTAATCATGAGATTAAATCAGATCTTAAATTATCTGTTTAAGGCTTAGGAAAGTAAGGATATTTTGTTAAAGAAATACTTTACTAAAAATAGCAGGATTTAAAAATTGTACTTCTATTGCTTTGGATTGGGTCTAGCAAATAAATGAAATACCAAAATAACACTGTCTTTAAAAATACAGAATCTTATTTCTTTCCCTCATACCCATTCCAATAGTGCAGCCTAGTGTGGCACGTTGAGTGCCCCATAGAGAAAGGGACGGAGGTTCTATCTATCTTACTGCTGCACTTTTCAGGCTTCCACTGTCCACGGCAGCTAAACATATCAAAGGTGGAGCCCCAGCAATTATGCCCACATTCCAGCTCTTTCCCTTTCAGCCTTCCCAGAAGCTGTCATACCACTTCTGCTTATATTCTATTGCCCAGCACTTAGCAAATGACCATCCCAGTTGCAAGGAGGCTGGGAAATGCAGCTTGTATTCCATATCTAGAGAACGTGGTTCTATTACTAAAGGAGAAGGAAAAATGGAGGCTATAAGACAATCAATATCTTCTTAAGCCAGCATTTTAAGCATCTATTTTCTGAAGCACCCCCCAATGTGCAGTTTCACAATCTTATCATCTGACAGTGATCTATTAAGGAAGCATCACAGTATTTGAAAGATGAGTCAACCTCCCACATCTGCATTAGTAAACTGTCAAAGTAGAAAACAACTTTGAAAACACCTATTCCAGTGACAGCCCATAAAATGTTATTAGCTCAGAAAGAGAAAGGATCAAAACTTGAGAACACTTTAAAACTCATGATAATTAGACATTTCTGATTCATGCACCATGATCAATATAATCATCTCATTGAATTGAATGTAGACTAGTTCAGGTGTCATCTAATTTATTTGGTAAGTCACATGTGACACAAACTGAGTGTATGTCATGTACACCAGGACCATGTGTTGGTGCTAAACGGATTGGAAATTTAAAAATAAAGTCCTTCATAGAGAATTTGAGAAGCACTGGTATACATCAGTTTAAGGGAAGCAATGGGGCCAGAATGTGGGGTTCCTGGATTCTGATCCAGCATCAACTGCCCTGGTCCTTCACTGCTCTCAGATGCCAGCACTGATGCCAGCCGAGCCACATTTCTGACCACCTGAGAGCTCCAGAGCCATTTCTACCCAGAGCTGTAAACCTGGTATGAATGCTTATGAAACCTGATTGACCTCCCAGTGCCTGGACTCCAGTATTCATGAGACGGGCCCTATACACTTGGGTTCTGCTGGGCATTTCACACCCAGCATTCCTATCCTCAACACCATTTTAGATCCTGCTCCAAATTGCATAAACTATAGAAAATGATGATCCTAACTCTCACCCAGTTTTGAAAACCCTCATTACCTAAAAGCCACCACTGCAGCACTTTTCCTTCCTCAACACACACACACACACACACACACACACAGTGGCAAAAGAAGTGTAGGCTCACACCAAAACCTCTTTCTTTTAAATCAATTGTTACTCTCTACTAGCCTGACCAAGTTGTTGAAATCACAGAGTTACTGCTGAATTTTTTTCAAAGTTTGGTTTTGGTAACTGTTCACACCAGTAATTTTCATAGATGACTTGATAGAGTAGCTCATTTATCATTTTTCCACGTGAATCACGTTTCAGATGCTGAAGAAATTCTCCAGGACTCAACATGAAGATGTGAATGGATGAGCTTTCCTTTAAACACGCTTATAGACTTTTCTATTTCTGCAGGTATATGCCCTGCCCGTATCTACCTCTGCTGGTGAAAAGGCTCTTTACAAGCTTCCCTCCACCTGGTAAAAGATACATGCTTGCTGGTTTCCTGCAACTGTCAATTTGGCAAACCGATTTTCAGAGAACTGGTCTACTGTCGCCACTGAGTGCCACATCCTACTGGAGTTAAACTGTGTTTCTATTCATAGAGTAAATGATTTCAGCAGCTGTAAGAAAATTTTTAGGGAAAAAAAAAGATCTTCACCAAAAATCACTGTTTTTACATATACTTGTGGTGCTAAATAGCATACAAAAACAATCACATCCACACCACTGCCACCCAGAAGTGTCTCTTGCACTAGAATAAGGAGCCCCAGCAGTTTGTGTGTGGATGAAGGGTGGGGGACAGATGAAGAAGAGAGGAGAGAGTACAGAATTAAGGCCTCTCTTTGCCTTTTCCTTGATGTAGCATTTTACCATCTTAACGCACTTTCAAATATACTGTTTCATCTGATCCCCACAGTCAGTTAATGTGTTTGCCAGGATCCACACTATTTTTCAGTGAAGTAAAAGGAGGCTCATAAAGGTTAAAGAACTCCCCCCCAGTCAGAGGCAATAAGTGAAGGGCTCTACACCAGAAAGAAATTCTCAACTCTTACTCCTTGGCCCTGACTCCTACTTGAACATTTTTTTATATTTCCACCTGAAAGGATATCAGCCAAATAATTTTACCTATATTTCCTTCAGGTATTACTGGTTCACCTCTGACCATGCTTATCCTGCTCTATTAATACAGTTAATTTATTTTTTTTATTTTTCATGCAGTTCATGTGGCTATAAAGTCTTGCAGATGAAGGCCAGATCTTCTCCATTGTCAGCATAGTTCACAACATATGTCTCTGGCATTCAACGGATCTACATTTAGTTTCTCTCTTTGGCTAGAGCTTCCTTGGGTACTTTATTTTTATTTATTTATTTTTTTGAATTTTATTTATTTCTAGGAGAGAGAGAGAGACAGCGTGCGCAGGGGAGGGTCAGAGAGAGAGGGAGACACAGACTCCGAAATAGGCTCCAGGCTCTGAGCTGGCAGTCAGCACAGAGCCTGACGTGGGGCTCGAACCCACGAACTGCGAGATCATGACCCAAGCGAAAGTTGGACACTTAACCGACTAAGCCACCCAGGCACCCCCTTCCTTGGGTACTTTAATGGCCAGTGAATACTAACCAATCCAGCAGTGTCTAAGGCTCTGGGAGGACTTCTAAGACCCACTCACATACAAGTTCAGGAACGAGAATAATATGTCAGGCTATTTTAAACAATAAACGCAACTGTTCTAAGGACAGACAACACAATGGTCTTTTCTAGTCTCTCTGAAGACTAGAAATACAGAACAATGTACAGTATCCATCATCTCTCCTAGAAACTGAAGATTTCAAGCTTTCTTCTCTTAACTATCCATCTCCTCTGGAACATTTGAGCTGATTGGTGTTGAACCAAATATCCTAAAATGCTATTACAAACACTGTTCAGTGAGAAGGTAAAATGCAAAAGCGTGTTGGGTAAAGAACTTAACGAGAAGGCTGCAACCGCTTTAGAAGTGTAAAACTCCTTCCACAGGGGAGTTGGGACACTAAAACTTCCATCAAAGCACATGAAAATGACATCAGTGGTCTGTTAGCCCCTCATAAATGGACCAGACCTGGGCAAAGATGTTTGAGCAACATCAGCCCTTGTCAAATCCATAACAAAATTTGACATCTGTTAAATCATTAAAGATACAAATAAAATGTTAACCAGGACCGAGAAGGAAGGCAGAGTGCTGAGAGTATGTATTAGGACTAAAAGTAAAAGGCCGGAAAAGATGTGATTAATTCCTGGACTTTGGAATATCACTATAGCTTGTTGGCTACACCTTCCCAAGTTTCAAGTCACTGGAAGTGACTCTGGTAATAAAAAGACTATGGAAATCTGTACTGGATGGGTTTAGGGCTTTTTCACACTGATATGGCTGTGTCCACAAGAAGGGGATATCTTTTGGCTCCTCACATCCTCATCTTCCTCCAGATACCCGGTTTCAATTTCACAGAATATAATTTGCCCTGACCTCAAAGAGAACTTTGTCCTTGAACTAGCTCCACAGAGCAAAGCCCAACTACTGGCCTATTGTATTCATCTTAGTGTTTGTACCTGATCAAACAGTGTTTTCTATTTTCCTTGTCCTGTGAGTATGGGTCACACTAGCTTGGAAGTTCCTTTGTCCAGAAAGGAGAAGAATTTTTCCTCAAAATTTGTGACAGAGAAAAAGATACTCAGATATCAAATTGTTTTACTTTCATTTTCCTGGGAAAACGAAATACTACATTTTCCATATTCCTCTGTAGGTACATGGTGTTTTGGGAATGATTTCTGGTTAACAGATTGTGACCAAAAGTCACACGTGTCATTTTGAGGCTGAGGTAATTTAAGAATGGGTATGCTTTCCCCACACATTCTCTTTTCCCTTTCCACATCAAACTTGGAAGTCAAGTTCTAAATGGCATAACTACAAGAAGGGGTCAGCCTAGGTCCCTGAGTCAATAATTGGAAGAAAGATGACACCTGACCCACATGGGGATCTTATGTAAGTGAGAAGTAAACTAGTATTGGGTTATTCCACTGTTATTCAGAGACTGTCTGAGACTGCAGTTAGTATTAATTTCTATGACTAATAAATAACTTCTAGGGGTACCTGAGTGGCTCAGTTGGTTTAGTGGTTAAGCTTCTGACTCTTGGTTTCAGCTCAGGTCATGATCTCATGGTTCATGAATTCGAGTCCCACACAATGCTCTGTGCTGACAGCACGGAGCCTGCTTGGGACTCTCTCTCTCCCTCTCTGTCTGTCCCTCCCCTGCTCTCTCTCTCACATGCTGTCTCTCTCTCTCTTAAAATAAATAAATAAACTTTAAAAAAAGAGAGGAAAAAAATAACTTCTAGAATGTTGAAATTTTCTAAAATAAATAAGTGTGAGTCTTACCTAATAAATTTACCATACATAGATGGAGATGAATATGCAGCCAGTTGACCTCAAGGAAACCTAACTGGCCCAAAGGGGAATAGATTTCAGCCTTCATATGTGGGTACATGGCAACTTATTGCACTACAAAGGTGCCAAAGAGGAGAGGTGCACAAGAAGTACTATTCCATACCCTTGGACCTGCCAATCAAAGAGGGAACCTTTATAAGGAATAGCCGGAGTGCACTAATTCACTAACAGGGACTTTTACTGCTGTGCGGGGGTGGGGCTGGGAAAGGAAGACAGAGAATCAGCAGGAGGAAATCTGGATCGACACAGCCCAACTCCATACCAGTAAGAGGACAATACGTCAGCAGGGCCTCCAACATGCAAGACCCAAGTGTGCGTCCAGGCCTGGCAATGAGAAGCCAGGATGACTATGGAGATCATATCAGTATCTTGAGGGCAGGGAACAATAGCAGCAGAGGCTGCAGAAGCCCCAGTGTGCAAAGCAGAAGTGCAAGACTGTGGAGCCAGCTGGGGCAGGCTGAGGCCCTGGGAGGGCCACAGTATGCAGGGCTGCTTGGATGGGCTCCAGCTGAAGGTGAGCATCGAGGATGGAGGAAGGGGCAGGGCTGCAGGCCCAGCGATCCCAACGGTGGAAGAAACACGGAAGTGCCTTTTTGTGAGAATTTACTAATCCTTCTCCCACCAGGATTGGTCTAGAAAACAGTTTACTGGTTCTGCGTTCAGCCATATTCCAGAATCTATTAAAGACAGGAAAGGAATCCAGATGCACATACTTTACAGGGTATGGCTGTCTTCTGTCTCTTCCTTTCCACCTCTCTTTCCCTGGAGAGCTTCAGGGAGTTGGCAAAAATGGTCAAGAAAATCATGCCACAGTAACAAGTAAGCCTCGCTGAACCCCCTTCATGAGATGGGTGGACCCCACTGCTGGCTGTATATTACATTGCTCAATACCCACTATCTACACTCATGAGGGTGAAAAACTTCTTCCTCATGTGCCTCTGTCTTCTGTTATCATAAGGTATATTTTCCTTCTGTCACATTCTGTGCATTTGCTAAAAAAAGGAGCTGGATATTTGTTCTAGATCATTTGGCCTGTACCCCAAAATGACAAACACAAGCCTGACTGTGCACCCTGGCTGACATGGAGATAAGGTAGCAGGACTTGGCAGAGAATGAGGCCTGGGTGTGCCAGCCCTCCCAAAGTTTTTAGCCTTCCCTCTTTTTACACCAAATTCGTGGATGTTATGAATAAAGGGTAAGATTTTATTCACTCAAAAATATTTATTGAGTACAGTGGTGCAAAACCCTGGAATAGCTCTTTTGGAAACACTGATGCAGACACGGTTCCTGAAATCAGGGTGCTTGTGGCATGACAGAGGTAAGAAATAGCTTCCAGGAACTTTAATGTAAGGAAGGATGTGTTATGTGCCTGAGAGATGGAGAAATAAAATGCCACGAGGGCTAATTCAGAGAAAGATGAGCTGACTCTCTGCTGGATTCACTATCATTCACAGTATTGGTGCTGTGTGGTATCACTGAGTTCACCTTACCTAAAAACTTTAGGTAGAAGCTAAGAATGTTAGATGATTATACAAGATCATGGAGCCAGTGACAGAGACGACAAAGCCTTGAGCCCCTTTCTTCTGAATCCCAGTTTTTGCCCACCCTGCTACACCATGCTATTTAGTAATGGGGCTGCCTGAAACAAATTGCCTGCTGTTCTAGCGTCAGTCAATCAATGCATAAACAGCAAGAAGTTCATGACTCTGGGAAGCTTACAATCTAGAACACGTCAAGTATGTACATATACATTTCCATACTTTTCTAAGTCACGACCAACCTCAGAAAATATAGACACTTATCACTAGATTGATATATTTAACCCAATATCAACCTGCAAGATTTAGCAGGAGGAGAAGGGTGAGAGTTTAGTGGGTATTGAGCAGGTAAAAGAGAGAAGAAGGAAGAGGGACAGAAAGAGAAGCTCTCCGAGGCCATTTGCCTGGGGAGCGCCAGAATGGTGGTAGATCCAGGCAGAGAACTGGCCTCCATAAAAACCTAGAACCACTTCTGAGTCCTCAGCAAGTACTCAGTTTAAAAGCTCTGCACAGTAAGAGACAGAGTGAGGGAGTATGGTGGAAAGGGAACTAGCACCTTATATTCTGTTCCTGCCCACAATCCCCATTGTTTTTTTAATGTTTTTTATTTATTTCTGAGAGTGAGAGACAATGTGAGCAGGGGAGGGTCAGAGAGAGAGGGAGATACAGAATCTGAAGCAGGTTCTAGACTCTGAGCTAGCTGTCAGCACAGAGCCTGTCATGGGGCTCAAACCCACAAACTGTGAGATCATGACCTGAGCCGAAGTTGGACGCTTAACTGACTGAGCCACCCAGGCGCCCCTATCCGCATTATTTAATAAAATGATGCCTTTCTGTAGTGACTTGTAAAACCTCAGTGCTCCCAACCTGCTCCAAAATAATACTCTGAGATCTATCAACCTCCTCTTGGAACTCATTCATACAGTGACTTATCCCAGTATCAGGCTGATCCAGGCAGCTGTCATCCACTGGTGACTAGGAGTGGAGCTGCTGTATAAAACCCACCAACAGACCTGCAGCCTCTGGACCCAGTCCTTCCCTTGCTGGTTCAGGACAAGGCCTATCTTACGAACACCTCTTGTGTATCCAGAGGTTTAACCACTATGGGCAAGAAAGGAGGGTAAGGGAACTCAGAAACCTTGTTCACTTAACTGTACTGAAAGATCTTCAAGTCCAGACTTTGGTATTCTCATTTGCTCTGAAGCCCAAAAGTACTAGTACCCTTGAATACTACATTGCTGTGGAAAAATAGAAAGGAACCTAACATTTGTGTTATGTTAATAACAATAAAAAAACAGCAGTAATAGCCTACCACTTATAAAAAAAAGTCTCTTAGTGCCCGGCTCTGGAATATTCTCTCTATAAACCTATGAGATAGATTGTCTCCATTTTACAAAGAAAACTGGGTCTCGGAGAAAGAGATTAAGAGCCTTACCAATGGTTACAGCAGAACCCTAATTGCAGAAGCACTGATTTTAGGTCTCTCTAATTCCAAAGTTCTTTCCAGATACCAAACTGCCTCTATGTAGAGAAACAGCTTTATTATTTACTTACTTACTTACTTATTTATCTACACTCAGTTTGGACCCCAACTCAGGGTCTTGAACTCATGACCCTGAGATCAACACCTGAGCTGAGATGAAAAGTCACACACTTAACCAACTGAGCCACCCGGGTGGCCTGAGAAATAGCTTTATTTTAACCAAAACAAAGTAAAAATATCCCAAAAAGAGTATCATGATGGGGGCTGGTGGGTGAGGGGAACAGCTGGTCTCACAAATGGAGCAGCATGTGAAACATGCTATGGTGCCTCCAGTATCATGGTTAGCATCACCACCACCACCACCACCACCACCACCACCACCACAATGTAAGGAACTGATATGATTTCTCCTTGTGCTCATTGAGGATCATGTTTCACTTTTCACTCTTGCTGCTACAACGTTCAGAGACAAACTTAAAGTTCCTCTTTAATAACTGTCTAGTACTCCACATACATCTGGATTCTTATTTTCTTCTTATCTTGACCTCAGCATGTGATTTCTATTTTACCTTGTTCTAATCATTTACTCATCATTTTCATGTTTATTTATTATGTGGATTCTCATGAGAGTCCTCAAAACTTTCGTGGAATAAGATAAGGTATGCATGACATTAATTAAAAAATAACTTACCTGAGTAGAGCTTTCATCTGTAGCATCACACAGATTCTTTAGTCCTTTGAATTCTATTGCTAACAAATCTGAAAAAAGAAAAAAAAAATCAAGACACCATCTGGCTGTCTTTGGAAAGACAGAGGTAATTCAGGTCTTTGATCTGCTCTGCACATGGACTGGGAGAGGCAGAGAGGACCAAATCTCCCTGACACAGACAATCACTTGCTTTATTAAACAAATGTCTTATATTATACACAGAGAGCAGTGCATTATGTGGATGCACAAGAAAAAGTTACGATGAAAAGTAGATACTGAGCATACTGAGTACTCTGGGTTTTGAAACATTAACGTCACAGCTGTTTCTAATAATTTTTCTCTAACTGCAAGCTTATTTCCACAATATGTACTAATGTAACTGTAACTGCCCCAAAATGTTTTTTTTTTAATTTTTTTTAAACGAAGTCTTCTTAGAAATAACTATACATCTGAGAGCCCATGACCATCTTTTAGATCACTACTCCATACACAGGTTTCGTTGCATTCTTTGTTTGGTCTGCTAGGAATGAAAGTGGGGCAGTTTGAAACAGCTGATCTGCTTAAAAACTTGTGAAATGTGCCTTTCTAAACAACAATAATAAAACAAACAAAAAGAGAAATCAAGAACGTTATTAGGTAGTGCGCCCTGGGATTTTAAATGGCAATGGCAATGGGGGAGAAGTTCATTCCTAACCTGTATCTGGGACGATGATAATGGTATCAGGTCGTGTGGGAAGCTGAGTGAAAACTATCTGGTGGCTGACTCAGGGCTTGGGGAGATTTAAGTCTTCTGTTTGAGGGTTGGGTTCATTACAGCATTAAAACTCTGGGGTTTTCCTGCATTCAAGAGCAAAGAAAATGTGTATTACTTAGTCCTTTCAGGTTCCTCCTTCTAATTACCTTTTATTTTCAACTGTCTCCATCCAGATAGATGCTTCATTTTCCAGATGATTTTTTATTTTTGTGAAGGGTTGGGAGGCTTCTTTCTGTAGAGACTCTCCGCGTAGGTTTGGCAGAGTCAGAAGCCAATGCCTTCTCTGAGGCTGGTTCTCCGGCGCAGCCCCGGGTGGTCTTCACCGCGTCCGCACGTCGGGACAACCTAAACGGCTTCCCTTTCGGCCTAGGTTGAGGAGGCCTACGCCCAGCTCCTGCCGCGGGTTGCGGAGTCCCACGGCTGCTGCCCGCCGCGGTGACGAGGTGCAGGGGTCAGCCCGAGTACGGGGCGCGGGGCCGAGCCCGAGCCTGCGGGACCTGCCGGGCCGGGATAGGGCAGTGCGGCCCACGCTGCCCAGGGCGCCCGGGGCCGCAACCCGGCGCCTGGGCCGCGCCCACCTGCCGGAAACTCTGCGGGCTACGCGGAGCCTAAAAGTCCATGAGCCCTCTCCCTCCAGGAGGTCGCAGGCCAGGGCCTGACTACCTCAACCTCCACCCCCCACCCCCCAAATCTGGGCGGGCTGTGAACAGGCACACAGAGGGACAGTTGACAGTCTCTCTGCCAATGCCTCTCCTTCCGCGTCGAGATATATTACCCCCAACAGTCGGGCGAGCCCAGCAAAGATGATCCCAGTTGTAACTTTGAGGAGGTTAAGGCGGGGACGTGGTCAAGGTCACAAAACAAATCCGTGCGGAATCGCGTCCTGAGCGCAGCCAGTTCTGCCACCTCCACCCTACCCTGTCCCTGAGTGCTCAGGAAGGGCGGATCACTGGCCTGGGCGCTGGCCGAGGCTTGAGGCCGGGGTGGATTGGAGTTTACGCCCCGGGGTGAGGAAGCGACGGGAGGCGCGGCTGCCGAGGTCGGCGTGGGCCGGAGATGGCGGGGCGGAGCGCGAGAGGGGCGTGCGTCGCGGAGCCTCGGAGCCACAAGGAGGCCCAGGCTCCGCCGGAGGCGGCAGCGCGCCTCTGCAGCGAGCGCGGCGTGCGCCCTGCCCGCGGGCGCTGCCCGCTGAAAAGCGAGGCCCGTGCTGCGCTGGAACTAAAGCTCCCCGCGGGAGGCGGGGGTCTCAGATTTTCACTCACTTTGTTCTGTAACCTAGTTTTTAAAGGAAATTGTTAATTCAAATGGATAGAAGACACGAACAGGCTTTTCTCCCCCGCCCGTTTCCCTCCTCGGCTCCACTGGGGTAACCGAGAGGGACAGCTCTAGACGAACCCACACGCGGGCGCGCGCACGCACACGCACACACGCACGCACTCTTTAAGCCTGGGGTCGTCGTCGCTTCCAAGGCTTCCCCCCGCAGGGTGGTGCGGCCGTGAGTGTGTGTGGGGGGGGGGTTCAGAGAGGTTGGATGGTTCTTAGGATTAGTCTTCCAGGAGGAGGCGGACGCCGTGCCAGGCGGTGGCAGAGGCTGCTACCCTCTCTTAGACAAGGGGAGGCGTGGGGGGAGAGCGCGGGCGCCCCCACTAATCAATAATCTCCTACGGGCTCTGAACAGCAGGGGCCTTTTCAAGACAGATGCCCCGGGAAATGATCTATTTACTGTTCTCACTTACTGTGCACTTAGCACCGCGAGGGTTGTTCTTTACACTTATCAACAGAAACCCGCGGCTGGGATTCCCTTTGGCCGCTGAAGCACGAGTCCGCCGGCAGCCGCTCGTAGCCGCCGTCACAGGCTGCGTAGCGTCTTCGGCTTTACGGTTCCAACAGGTGGCGAGGGCCTGCGGCGGCCAGTCGGGGCGCCCCTTGCCCTGCCCGACCTGCGGGTCCCGGGGCGCCGTGGCCAGCCGCCCCGCTCCCGGGAAGAATGCGAGGGCTTGGCAAGCGCGGGGTTCCCAAATGGGGCGTGTGCACTGAGAGGCAAATGCGCGGGCGGGCGCCGGACAGCCCCCAACTGCGGCGCCGTCGCAGAGACCTTCCCAGGGAGCCACCCTTGATTTCCCGTAAAAAGAGTTAATTGTGAATAGCTAAGAAGAATATTCCTTTCAAGTGACTTGAGCAGAGGAACTCCTCCGGGATCCAGACACAGTCGAGGTTGTTACTCCATGCCCGTCACCCCCCTCTCCCCCGCGCCAAGTTTGCCTCCCTTAGTCCTCTTTGATTTTGAACGCGCGCGCGCACACACACACACACACACACACACACACACACACAGGAGAATTCTTAATGGTGAATGGGGGGAGGGGGCGTTAAGGCGTAGCCATGCCGTTCTCCCCCAATGTTGTGTCGCTTTACTGGGATGACTCTGAACTCGGGGCCGAGTCCTATCCCCCCTCGGATACCCGCGGCCAAACCCCACTCACTTAGGCCAGGCGAGCCCAGCGGCTGCTGAAAGTCGAGGCTGCATGTTGCAGGCGCGCGGCGCCGAGCGCGCTGCGTCCCGAAGCTGCCCGTGATGCTGATTTATGCTTCAGCGGCTCACGAAAACCCCAACGCTTTGGCTGGGTTAATTTTTGTCAATTGTTCTTCATCACACTGAGATAGTTTGCAGCTTGAGGCGGGTCTTATTTATCACCCTGCACATTTGAAATACAGTCAGACATAAAAATAACTGACTCTGGGACTCTGGCGCAATATTGGAGCCGTCGGGGAATAATTTGGCTAACTGACTTGGACGTTTCACCTTCTAAACAGAAATGCAACTCTCAGTCAAACTGTAAATCAGATTGTCTTCGGCAACGGGGGGGAAAAGGCACTAAATCCAGAAGGAAACACAAATAAAATGAAAGAAAACGCAGATATTGACCAAAGCAAATTGAACGTCAGAAATCCAGACTGGATTTTAATTTTAGGCGTGGAACCTCATCGGAAATGTGAATTCCTAAATGTTTTACCAGCCAGATCAGTCCCAGAAATTCTAGGGCGCCCCCGAAACTGAACTGATTTCTTTATTTCTTTTTACTGTTACTGCTGTTTTTGTTATTAAAAAATGATGAATAATAAATGCTTTTGGGGAGGTCTCCTTGAAGAGCTCTAATTATAAATGTTAACGGGAAGGTGCAGAATGGTTTGGGAAGGAGACAATGGGAGCTCCAAAGTGACCTAAAACTTGGAGAAGAAGAAAATCAGAAATTGTCCTGGCATTCTCCTTGTTCACAAAGTTCTGTGAATAGATAGAAAAGAATCTGATATTCTTTTCTGTGCCTCAGCGATTCCTTTCTCTGCCTAAGTGGAAGCCCCCAATAATGAAAGTTCAATTTCTTACCGTCCCACGTAGACCAAGTGGTTAAAAACCTGGCCAGGACTAGCCTTCTGTAAGGAAGGAACTGGAAAAAGAGAGAGAGATAGAGAGATAGAGAGGGAATCCATGCAGGCGACCACTCAACCATTGATCACAAAGGGAAACTCAAAACACAACCAAATAAAACTTAAGCCCAGAAAGGGCGCATCTGATATCATTCTGCATTATTTCTACCCCAAGTAAATTTCATTCTAACACAACAAAGCGGAGATCAGCCTCCTGCTTTCACAGGGGGAAATCTGAGGACCGTTTTCTTGATCTGAACTCACAGCGACCTTACCTGTAGACAGTTGCCCCACTTTTAGGGTATTTAAACAACTATATATTTGTTTAAACTCCTTTTTGACCAAGCTCTTTCACATAACTTGCTTCTAACATTTCTCCAAATAAACTTGAACAAGAGAGCTGTGACTCTTAAAATCCACAAATTAAAATTAAACTTAAAGATACCACAGGGAGCTTCAGGTAGAAAATTGGAGGGATTATTTTAAAATAACTTAGAAGGTTTCAGGAAAGATACCTTGGTAGTTGATAGTACTTGGTATCCATTGATAATACTGAATATATAATATTATGATTGCAATCAAAATATGTAGTTTCAAAGGTGTTAAATGAAATAAAAGTAAATCTAATCTTTTGATGGGAAAAAATCAGAGAGTAGTTGGGTTGTTTTTTTTTTTTTCTCAACAGTAAAGTGAAGTGGTGTGTTTTTGACATTTGCGGGATCCGGTTCTTAATCTGGTGGTTTCCCCATCGGTTCCAAACTGGCTTTCCCCAAACTGACATCTCTGCTTCTTCGAAGAGGGATCTCTCTCAATAAATTCAGAACGCTATGCTGGCGGGCAATACCCCTGTTGTGAGTCATCCTTTGCCAATAGACGGTCTGATGTCCTTTTCAGTATAACCAGCTGGGAAATTAAAAGAAGCATGTTTGCTTCTCCACATGTTTATTTTTTGGGGTTTTCCCCCTTTATTCCTAACACATCAAGATGAGTTCTTTCTCATAGAATCCCAAACCACAAATATCTCCAAAAACGTGTATTTCAAAAATTAAATCTACAGATGTAATACATACTGTGAACCCTATAAAATGCGTTTACAATGCTGACTTAAAGAAAGAAATTTATAACTTTCATATGTACCTTCCTTGTGCAATAGGCAACTGCCATATGTTTCCGACTTCCATAATTCAGTTTTTCCTGGACATCTGTAGCAGGTAGTGAGTGCTTCTTAAAGTACATTTTATGTAATATGAGAAGGAACCCGCATCAAAGACTAAAGGTTAACATAAAAAAGCAGAAGTCTTTCTAGAAATGCTAGTTATTCTAAATTTACATCACCTATTACCAGTGGCCTGAGATAGGTTTTTTTCCTTCTTCTTTCTTCATGAGGCTGGATTTGGAAATACAGTATTGCATGCTCTGAGGATTCTTTACAAGCAGCATTTCCCAAACATCGAGATGTTTTGGTAGAGTTCCTCTTGTCATTACTAGTCTTTAGGCTTTTGCTTGAAGATTCTTATTTGGCTCTTCCTGAAAACCCAGGTTGAAAATGTATTCCAGTAAGCTTATTTTATTTAGACAAAGTTTAATATTTTTATATTTCCCTCTATAGTTTTAGAGGGAAAAGAATTCTAACCTTTTAATTTTCCATTTATCTTGATTGTTCACGATACACTTCTTAAAGAATGAGAGAGTTCACACAATTAAAAGTGAAAAGAAAACAACCAAAAGTCATGCAGAAACGTCAGTTTGTTGTCAAATTTTTTGCCCACGTGTTCAAATTCAGGGTTCATTCCCAATGCTAATAGTATTTTTCTGTAGTTCATTGCTTTTTGTGCAATTCCTGTGCTAACTTTAAAGTACTCTGGTAAAAATCTTTTCATTCAGCTGAAACTGAAAGGTCTCTTCTGTCAGTAGAAAAAGTTGAATAAATTCCAGTCACATTCTTCATTATTTATACTTTCAGCAGATTATATAAATGTGCACAAAATTTCCACTGTTTAAGAACTTTGGTATCTACGGTTGTGAAATATGAGAACAGGCCCCAATTTACAGCCAATTAGAGGATGTAATAATTTTTACAAAAAGCTAAAAACCATACCTAGTATTTCTTAAATGGAGCTTAGACAGAGATGCTTAGTTCCATTTTCAATTCATTTTAGTAAAGCAGCAGACTCAAGATAATCTTTGATTATAGGGAAATAGTATTATATATTTAATTGAAAGAATATGAAGGTATGTATTTTAAAAATAAATTTAAGCATAATATTATATAGCATAAGCTACTAAAAAGCCCATTAACTACTTTGAGGATATTATTTAATTTCCCTGTTCATTGTCTCAGTTTGATTTATATACAAATCGACCTGTTGCAATATTGGTATTAGCAACATCCAACTACCCATCTTTAGATATTCATTTACATCTGGATGTTAATTCCATTACTTCCTTCAAGCCATCTTATATTTGAATCAGGTTTTAGTGATAGAGAAAGTGTGGCCTTTCTTGAACATTTCCGTTACTACCCCATAACTGTAGGGTTGTGGGAGGAATGTGGGTCCATGAATGAGGAAGTGAAGGTAGCAATTGTTTTTTTAGCATAGGGTGAAAAATAATTGCAGTATCCTTTGTAGGCAGACAGCAGATACTGCTAGAAATTGGGCATGAATGGGGAAGCTCATTAGCCAGCAGAGTGAGTTTTGCTATGTACACATTGCAGGTCCAATGCCTCCACTTGGTAGGTCAGAGGCACCATTCTCTCCCTTCCTTCCCCTTCTCGATGCTGGAGGACTTGGAGATGAGAGGGACGGAAGAAGGAAGCTAAACCTTAGAGCATACTCTCCTTTGGCTCTACCAAAACTTTGGACCTCCTCTAAGCCCCAGTGAAAAAATGATTCTTGATTTAAAAACCAACACTACAAAAAAATCTCTCTGGGCCCTGAGGAGCCCTGAAGTGCTCCTTTGATAGGCTGCTGGAGTTCTTTTGTAGACGGACCTCTGTCTCAGATGATTAGAATTGGGAAGAGAGTGGTTGTGGAAGAGTAGAATGGGTAACAGTCGTCAACACATGTGGAGGTGCGTGTCTGTGTGTGCAGTGAGGGGGCAGTGAGGACTTGTGGTTCTGGATCGCTTTCTCCGTGGGGCCCGGGTTTATAGCAGTAGCCAAGACTCCACAAAGACGGCGAAAGCCCAAACAGACCCTGGGCACCTGAATTTATTCCTGTAGACTTTGGAAGCTTGCAGATTGCAACTTATTATTTTTATTAACCCAAATAAGAGGGAGAGGCAAGAAGAAGAGTTTGTACAAGAAGAAAAAAGAGAGTGGGGGAAAGTAGGGGAAGGGATGGAGGAGAGAGAGTCCTAGACCAAGTGTGTGGCGAAGTCTGGTGATGCTGGGTGGCTTCTGGCATCCAAAGCCCCCAATTAGGATAGGGCGCCTTCCCAGATCAAGTTACAAAGTAACTCAGCCAAATAAGAATCCCTCCTGGTAATTGGATTGGGCCTTCCCTCATCCCGACTCTCACCTCTATTACTCTATTTCTTGCTAGGTTAGTCTTTTAGCGAATAATAAATGTCTTTCTATGCGTGGGAAGGAAGTCCAGATCTTGCCTGTTTGGAAATTCCGAAACTGCGTGTTATGCAAAAGTTCAGGGGCAAAAAACAGACTCTCTTGTATGCCAGGGTAAACCTCCTTGTGTCAGATCTTCCGTCTAGGAAATCAGACATGAGGTTAGAAACGCTTACATCGATTGTCAAGTGTAAAAGAAAAACAAAAACAAAAAGGGGGAAAAGAAAAGTCTATTTAGAGAATGAAATCCTGACTCGTAGGATTTTAAGTTTTGGAATTAAAAATAAACAATTGTTTATAAATAAAATACAAAAATATAAAATACAGAACGAAATGCAAAAATATAAACAATAGTAGCTTAGGAAACAGACAGCAGCAAGCTATCTCCAAACATAGATAGGTATATAGATAGATACATAGTGCAAGTCTAGGCTAAAAGCACAGCAGGAGCCTACAGAAAGAATGAGCTAAAAAAAAAAAATTCTTTCTGAAGGATACAATTTTAAACTGTGAAAGAAAAAAAAAAGGAAGGAAGGCAGGAAGAAATAAAAGTAGAGAAAGAAAGAAACGGGACGAACCAGATATGCTTTTTAGCCTACCCGCGCCTAGTTTTGCTGTCTGGCTGGATACAGATTCCACTAGGTACCATTCTCCCAAACCTGGAAAGGCAAGGCTCTCGCGTCCTTTCCCCTCTCGACAAGTCTCAGAGACAGACTCACGCTGATAATGTTCTTCCCTGGATAACTTTTATTAGAAATAGAGCCTGGCTAGTCTTTCCAGAGGCCTGACAGTTTAATTCAGTTTTAATCATTTCCTTAATGTAGCACGACCTGGGAAAAGGCATTTTTCTCTCTTAAAGTGACAGGAGGCGCACGCTCCCTGTACATACGCTCTCATCCACGTTTACACTCGCGCAGGTGCACACACGCGCATCCGCACACGGGCACATATAGACGAGTGCACACGGGCGTACTCACGTGCACACAAGCACATACAGACATGTGCACACGCGCGCACGTATTCCACCGAGCTTTTCTTCTGTCAATTCGCGTCCTGTCCCCGTTTCTTTTGCTCCCTAGACCCGCGACTTGCAATGATGGCCCTGGCTCGGCTCTGGCACGCGCAAGCCACGCTTTTGGGAAAAAGCCTTGTAAGGGCGTTGGCTCCGCCATCACTGGAAAGGCCGCGAATGCTTCCCCGGCCCCCTCCCTCTCCCGCCCCGACCCTGCGGACTCCGGCCTTCTTTCCCTCTCCTGCCTGGGAGAAGTTCCGCGTCGCTTCTCCCGGAGCAAAGGTCCGCGTGCGGTGGGGTCTGCTACTTGCTGCTTTGTGGGGTCGAGTACAGCTGTCCTGCTATTTCCGGAAGCCTGATCCACGTTCGGCGCGAATCCGAGGCGGCTTGAGGCGGTGCCGGCTCTACGGTCATGGTTCCCAAAGCACAGCCTGGACCTGGACTAAAGGGACCGACGCTTCCCCTTGCCTTCGGCGCCCAGCGCATATACCTGGATTATCTCTATCCGACATCCTGGGCGTCTGTGAGGCTCAGCTTTCCAGCTGGTCGTCTATGTGGGCACAAGTTTTCCCGTGTCTGTGGGTTCCGGAGTCTGCGGTCCTTTCTGCCCCAGGTAAAGGAAAGAAGGAGCAGGGAGACAGAGGAGGCCTTGGAGCTGCGTGATCCTGACAGCGCTCTTACAGGCCGTCTAGTTCCTCGTACATGAATTTGGGCTTCGGAGCAAATAGATGGACAGGAACTTGTCTACAGAGCAAGCTTCGCGTCTGGAAATTGAGTTCGTCCCTGCGGCCTCAGGTTTCTCAGAATGAGCCGCTCTCTCTCGGGCCACTGGGCCGGAGTAGGCCCGAGAGCCCCGGCGACTCCACCCATGGGCCTCAAACAATCCTCCGAGGGCTCGAGGGCTGCTCGAAGGAGCCGCGGGTCGCTCCTTCGCGTGCTCAAGATCCTGGGCCTGGGGCTGGGCGCTCGGACCTCGCGCGCTGCAACTGCGGGCCTCAGACGGCGGGCGCGCGGAGCTGCCGGCGCAGCCTCCAGCCGCACGTGCGCAGTCGCCTTCCACCCCCACTCCCAGCGCAAGCCCTCCAGGTGGCCTCCGCGCCCTCCCAGGCCCGCTTCCCCTTCCGCCAGCCCGAAGACACCCGGTGTGCGCTTACAGTTTAGGCTGTATTACCCGCCTGGGGCGCCCTCCGGGGTCCGCACCATTCCAGACTGTTTGCAAAGACATCTTTTACAAATGCAAAACATCTCCTTCCAGTGGAATCGATTTCTTCAGCGTTTAGAAGAGCCCTCTTCCGCGAGGGTGTTGCTGAGTCGTTTTTGACTCCGGCTGCTTTGGCCCCGCAGGGCGGCACCGCCTGCTCAGTTTCCTTCTCTGCTAGAAGGTTACCTCGGAGGAACCGCGTGTTCCCGGGAGCTACGATACAAAGATTTCAGTGGCGAAAGCTACTCCCTGTATTACTCTACTGAAAGCTTAGAGAGAAGTCGGAGCTAAGGAAGCCGGCAGTTGTGGAGGTTGAATTGAGCGAGCGAGGGAACGAGAGCGAGCGAGAAACAGCCATGTGTCGCTTCTTTTATACCAAAGATTTAAGAGAGATATGTATGAGGAATTTTATTCTACACGAAATTTGGTCTTTATGCCAAACGCACTTGGGGCTTAACAAAAAAACCGAGTTGAAAGTACAAACAGTACAGATGCATGTTTGGGGTTATTCAATTAAAAAAGCGTTTTAAAAAAAATATTTTAAAGAAATAAGTGGGCTCTTTAAAAACCCGAGAAAAGAAGTGGCAAATTTTCTAAAGCAAGACAAATATGGAGTTAGGTTAAATCATAGAAACTTTTTGAAAGTTGCGATGGAAATTTTAATGTGCCTTAAAACTGATTTCACCTTGATGCGTTTTTGGGAGTTTGAAAGCTAAGTCCTTATCAATGAAGCCTTACATAATTAAAATCCCAAGACCTACGTTTTAAAATTAGTTCACATGCTTTGAAAGGAAAGGGAGGCTCCAGAAAGGACGTGCTTTTACAGACTAGTAAATATGAGAGATTAAGCGGTAATGTAAAAGTTTGCTCTCCTAAATATAAACGGCTTAAATATATCTTGAACTCCCACACGTTCCCCAAGAAAAATCCGCTGAGTAAAACATAAGTAAAGAAACAAACACAAATAAGCAACCTTACTGCCTTTCGTGGCACCGAATGGGCGCTACTAAATGCGGGAATGTTTAAATGAGGAAAGGCGGGCCTGGCGGTTGTGAATTGTCCCCACCCAAAAATGTTATGAGTTGTAGCAAAGTTAAGTGATAAGGGAATGGGGTTGGAGTTTAAGGTTTCTTGGAAGATTCTTGATAGTCTATGTTTGGTGATCATCTCGGTTTAAAACCAGGAGCCTCACACTTTCCAGGTCTGGGTGACGAAAACTAGAGACTCAGGGGCTGGAATGGGCTAGGGCAGCCAGAGAGACTGACCCGGTTCAGAGCCCCGGGCTGGCACTTCCAAGCCAGACGGAGGCGCTTTTCACTCTTTTTTTTTTTTTCCCCTGCGACCTTGTAAGGAAGTGGGCGCGGGCTGAGCGAAGTCGGCACCTCCTGATTGGCTGGACTTCCAGGTGATTGACAGGACCTCAGACTCCACCCCTGCCGCTTTATTGACACTAATGAGCAAGTTCTTCCCACCGCTCTCCTGCTTGGAAGTGCTGACAGATCAAGGCAACAAATTTCAATTACAATCCCTAATTTGTGTCTGCAGAGTGTTTTTTACCCATGTTAGTCCTCTCTGGCGCATCAGTCGAAGCAGATCTTGGAGCAGCAGGAGGAGGTGGAGGGGGTGGGAGCGAAGGAGTGCATCAGTGAGAGAGCGCGCGCGAGAGACCGAGGGAAGGAAACTTGGAGGGCGCGTCGCTGGTTCCTTGGATCCCGACAAGAGCGAGAAAGAGGAAACGCCAAATTTGTTTTTGCCCGCGGCGGGGAAGGGGGCAGATCGGCCTGCGGGAGGCCCCGAGAGGCGTTCAAATTTTGGTGGGGGAGTAGAGCGAGTGTGTGCGTGTGCCCGCTTGAGTGTATATGCGCGAGGGGCGGGCGGGCGCCAGGCGGCGGGGATGGCCGAGAAGCGGAGGGGCTCGCCGTGCAGCATGCTAAGCCTGAAGGCGCACGCCTTCTCCGTGGAGGCGCTGATAGGAGCCGAGAAGCAGCAACAGCTTCAGAAGAAGCGACGAAAGCTGGGCGCGGAAGAGGCTGCGGGGGCCGTAGGTGACCGAGGCTGCAGCCGCGGCGGTGGCGCCGGTGAAAAAGGCTCCTCTGAGGGAGACGAAGGCGCTGCACTCCCGCCACCGGCCGGGGCGGTATCCGGGCCCGCCCGGAGCTGCGCAGACCTGGAACGGAGCTGCGGCTCCCGGGGAGCCGCGGGTGAGTCGGCCCTTTCCCGCCTAGCTTCTTACCCGCGCGCCCCTCCGGGTCCCACCGGGCCGCGCGGCCGCGGGGGACCTGAACTTCGGCGAGTTGTAGGAGTACGCGCGCGCGGTGCCCCCCTGTGCCCGAGGCAGTTCTGCCACCAACGCATTGGCCTTGGGTGTCCGGGCGCGAAGCTCACGGCCGCCCTGGCAGTTCTTGCCGTTCAACTCTGGTCGCCCTCCAGACGGTTCAAAGGCCGCTCCTAGCCTCGCATTTCAGGCTGCCGCAGCCCACTTGGCGACCCGCGCCCTCCTCCGCCGCTGTTTTCGGCTCTCGGCAGTGCGGGGCTTTGCCTTCCGCATCTGCCTCCCTTGGGGATCCAGCCAATGGGTGCTCTTTTTTCTTTCCTAACTTTTAAAAGCAAGGGGGTGGGGGGAGCGACGGCATAACCCCCCCCCGAAACCGGAACGAATGCCCTAAACAGTTTTGGCAAACCAGGAAGAGGGCGGCGTATGTGCAAACGTGGTTTCCCGAGGGGTAGCTGAGCCCTTCCCTTCCCCTCTGGATTCCCGACACCAAGGCCGACGGCCACCGTGGGCTGGCTTTTGGCGCCTTTCTCGTCCCTCCGTTGCTTGGCTAAGGAGTTCAGGGCGGTCGGGGAGTTTGGCGGGAGTGCAGTCTGAAGAGCTTTCTAGAAGATGCCTCCGGCCGGGCCCAAAGCGAAGCGCCTCGGAAGCCTAACGGGAAGGGAGGCCCAGGCACTTCGGACCAGGGATCCAGACGCCAGGCGGTTTTGCAGCGTGCGTTTCGGGTGTGCCAGGGTTTGCACTGAGGTCCTGGACTCGGGAAGCCATCTCAGGCTCTTTGGGGCACTTATCCTAGACCCCGGCGGCGGCGCGAAACTTATTTTGGGGCCTTGACCCGCGGAGGCCCGGAGGGAGGGATGGACGCGGCCCTCGCGCTTTGGGCCTCGGGACTTGGGGATCCCGCTTGCACGTCGAGTCCTTCTGGCGGGCAGAGCGGTCGTCCACCCCTGGACCAGTTTGGTAGAGGAACCCGAAGACGCGAAAGCTTCCCCTTTTCTCCTGGTCTTTTCGGTCTCTCCAACCGCCCTCCGGGAGTCAAGTCTCCCCATCCGACTTCCCCTCTCGAGCCCTCACCGGTTACCCCTCTTTGCCCTTTACTGCCCAGGCGGCTGTGAGGACGGCTTCCTGCAGGGCGCTTCCCCGCTGGCGTCCCCGGGAGGATCCCCGAAGGGGTCACCGGCGCCGGCCCTGCCACGGCCCGGGACCCCACTGCCCTCGCCGCAGGCCCCGCGGGTGGATCTGCAGGGAGCAGAGCTCTGGAATCGCTTTCACGAGATCGGCACTGAGATGATCATCACCAAAGCGGGCAGGTAAAGGGCGATCCGACAGGGGTCAGGAAGCAGAAGGGCCTGCAGAGCTGTGGAGTCTCTGGTTAGCTCTTTTGTACAGACAAGACGAGGCCCGGGTTGTGGTTCACTTTTGAGGCTGGCTTTGCCTGTCTACACCGCAGTGCAGTCGGTGTTGGGCACAGCCCCGCCGCACTCTCGGATATTAGGGAGAAAACCACCGTCCCCGCTAGTGCGGTAGCGGTTGAGATTGATACTCCGTATGCTGGGTAGTTAGAAATTCGTGTTTCTGTTTACGTCTGTCTAGGCATTTATTTAGGCTCTAGTTATAGATTCTGGAACCACGAAACAGACGACTCTCCTTAACCTCTCCTTTTTTTAAAAAGCGCAGTTTACTCTTTAGAAAACTGATTTTTTTTTTTTTAAGATTCCAGACTGCCAAGTTGGTTCTTTATCAAAAGATTTCCTAGCAGTGTAAGAACGTCATGTGCTATTTTGATGTTACACTAGAATGAAAAGTTACTGGAATCATCAGTAATACGTGTACAATTCCTGCAAAAATAATTACCCGGTTTCTAAAAACCATTCTGTTTGTGGATCCAGTTTCATGGTTACATTTTTTTTTTCTAAATGAAATCCAACACATTCGCCTAAATTTGCTGAAGAGTACCACATACTCAAAAATGTAAGAAGTTATATCTGTTTTTTCAAAGTGTGAAATTTGCACATCCAGTTAGTAAAATAATTTTGTTGGGTAGATACTGTTAATTTGAGGAAAGCACAGCCATATTTGCATTTTAAAGTTTTCAGTTCATTTAGTGCAGTGAAATCTATGAATAATATCTTCCTAAAAAGGAACTTTAAAAAGCACAGCAACTCTTTCAGGGAGTACACATGGCAAAAACCTGGATAGCATAAAAGTATCCAAACTTATTAGAAATTACAAAAACATATTTTATTGAATCCATATGCTACCTTCTACATTTTCACAGAGCTTTTATTAATGATCCAAATTCAGTCTTCAACAACACAAAGCAACGGTTGTCTTATAAAGGATGTAGTTAAAGACCTTTACTCTTTATCTTACAGGTGCACTGAAATAACACTAAAACAGCCAGCATATTAAACTGTTCTCATGCCTAGTTAGGAATAATGGACTTTCTTTACTCTGGAAGTGGTCTTTAATGGCATTATTGTTATAGAAAAAGGTTTTAGTAAATAACAGTACTAAAATTTGCGTTATAAGGTTAAATTAGGAAAAATTAGATTAACTGGCAGGGTCCTAAACATAAATCACTAGATGAAAGTTTAAAAAAAGAGAACTGCTCTACTTGTTTTTTAATACAATAATTTGCTGTTATAGTCATGCTACTGTATCCTTTTTAAAGGATAGCTGGGTGTACTTTAGCATCTCTGATATGCATCTCTGGAAGCCTAGAGAAATGCAGATTTTCATTTGTTTTAATTAGCAAAGTTTTGAGTAAGTGTAGCTAAATAAGAAAGTATTTCCAGGGTATAGTGAGGGAAGGAATGATTTGGTAAATATACATTGTGTTTAGTTTCTGCTTTCAATAAAGAAGTTTTACTATACCTTTCAAATTTAGAGCAACTTTTGCACTTCACCTTTACCATGCTGCAGACAGGAAGTCCTGTCTCAATAAAGAACATATTGTTTGGTTATAGCATGGCACATTGGCTCCTTGTGGTTTTTTATAACCCTTTTAAAATTTCACATTATAATATATTTTATCACTTGTACAAATTCAGATTTTCTATTTCTACCATTTGGAACATTTTATTATTCATATCATTAAAGTAAATATGCTTATTTAGATTTTTGTTTAAAAAATAAAATTCTGGTTTTTTTTTTGTTTTTTTTTTTTAGTGCTATTACTCCTTCAGTGTACAATTCTTTTCCTTTTAGCTGTACTGACATTTCAGTAATCACAGTGCATGACAGGGTACAGCAAATTACATTTAAGTCTCAGTTTTGATGTGTCCTATATTCTGATCCTTTGAATTACATTACCAAAGTGAATGCTATAAACTTTTCCGCATGAAAAACAGAGAGGTTTCCCTAGGTTTCTTCGCTTATTCATTGTTCGTGCTTAATCACAAACAAACAAAACCCATACCCTGTTTCTCCCCTCCGTATGCATAGGCGCATGTTTCCAGCAATGAGAGTGAAGATCTCAGGACTAGATCCTCACCAGCAGTATTACATTGCCATGGACATTGTGCCAGTGGACAACAAAAGATACAGGTACAGTGATCAGATGGATTCAAGAGGATAAGAAAATGCTAGGATTTTACAGGCTATGCCTGTTTCATCTGTGATGACTATGATGTTTGTTTCCAGAGCCTGTATAATTTCTAGATCTATAACCCAACTCCCGACAGATCCAGTAGCCCAGATGGTGCCTTCTCTTACAGTTAATGTGGAAACTTAATTTTTGTTTTGCTTTTAACAGATACAGAAGAAGTGTTTTTTAAGCATTAAGAACTTTAGATAAAGGCTAGTGTAGCGTTGCTAAACTGTGTCTTTTATAATGATTCACTTTTCAATTAGGATTTTGAGAGGAAATGTTAAATTTGTAGGTGTACATAATATTCAATGAAATGTTTCATTTTCTTTGTGATTGTTTTGATCTTTAAATAAATTCCCTTTACCTTGTTATGTTCAAAATTATAATTGTTGGCAAGCTTTTTTCCTTTAATTTTAGAAAAGTATTGAAGATTTTTATACTGTAGGAAATACAGTCTTCTAATTCATTACGATATTAGAACATCTTTAAACTGGTAATGAATTTGTTAACTTACTCTTGTTTTTTAGTTGGTAGTTAACAGAGTAGATTTAAAAAGAATGTTGTAATAATTAGATTTTGAAAGAGTACATATTTACTTGGATGTTAGGTAAAGTTGGAAAAGATACACATTCTTCAGTTTCAAACCTACGTTTGCTCTATTTTCTTCTGCAAATAAGCCAGTCAGCAGTTTTCAATGACAATGCTTTTTACTTTCCTGAGGAGTTAAAAAATGCTAACATTTAAAAAGAACTTTTGAGTAGAAGGTCAGAAGAAGCTGCTTTAAATTTTGTTCTTTGTTTCTATATATTTTTTAAAAATTTTATAAACAACTAGAGCATTTAGCAAGTTTTTCAGTGTAGTCAAATTTGGTTTTCATCACTTTTTAAAACTTAGGGAGTACTTTTTTTTAAACAGGATTATTGTGTCAAAAATATATAGATTTAATTAGTACAGGCGCACATGGAATGCTAAAAGAATGGGCAATAAAAAGGACAGTTTTATTATTTGTGTTTTGTATTATATTACTGATTTTAATTAAATAACTCATTAGGGAGTTTGCTAAAATTATCTACGACATGGTAGAAACTAGAAGGCATTTAGTCTTTAAATATACTTGGCTTAAAATCCATATTCTACTCTGGGTTTTGTGTTGAGAAAGATAATGTAATTCTTAATGAACTTAGAAATTCTTCCTTTCTCTTCCATATTTTTCTAAATATCTCTCATGTATTTTGGGTGGTTTCTTTTACTTAATTGATTCTTATTATTCTCACAAAGAGCAAGAAAATCTTCAAGTATAGTATTAAGATGTCAAATTTTGAAAGATCGAATTGTAAATCATTAATTTGTTCTCACTTATAATGCTTCCAAGGAAGTTTGGTTTTAGCAATTGTATTAAGAATATTTCACAAAGAATATGTAACATGTAGTGTGTATTCTGTTGGTGGTGTGGATTTTTGAACTATTGAACATGTGTACTTTTTTGAGGTCTGATAAAGCATATTACTCTATTTTGTGAATAACTATAGAGGAGTTTTTTCCTTGCATTTCTAAGATTTGCATTTTATTTTCTAACATTTTTAGGAATAGTAGAAAAATTTTTTTGGTTATTTTCTGTTGTCAAAGTGATATTTGGTCAAGTTAAAAATGTTTGTGATTTATTATAATATAAAATTAATATTCATAAAAGCCCATGCACTTAGGAACTTATTTACTGAAATTCACTATACCAGTTCAGGGAAATTTTTAAAAATCATTTTTAATTTTGTGAGTATGTACTTTTTTCTCCAAGAAAAGGACTTAAAGAATAGAAGGCATATTGAATCAAAAGAGAATAAAATATGTGACATTAGTCAAAACAGAGAGACTTACTAGAGATGTTATAAAAATGTCTCATGCTATTTATGAAAGAAATTTGCATACTACACCGGTAGAATTCTCTGAGACTATTCACACATTATTGCTTTAAATTGTATGTCATATTTTAAAATACAAATGAAGGAAAACACCTAAGTATGTAATTTCATTTTATACCCTTTTCTAAGTGAATCATCATATACTAGTTTCTAGTTTTTGTAATAGTGAATTTTAGATTAACATTAATAAATGATAATCTGAATATAGGATTAAATATTAGAATCTTATTTATTACCTGAAACATTATTATTTAAATGTATTGTTCTTATGGAGTCAATATATTTGAAATGCTTAAATGAGCAGAAGAGAATGTTTGGTCTCTTTATTTGAGAAGTAGCATTAATTAGATATACCCTGATTTTCAAAGTTTGATGTATATTTTGATTAGTGGAATTTGAAAACTAAAGAATCTTCTTGTAAGGATTGAGAAAAAGACATAAAGACCTATATTTTTTGATTATATAAAATTTTTAAGTTAAACTTAATACACCGTTTGCAATTTTTAGCTGAATTGAATTAGAAAAATGTTTTAAATGATAATAGCTAAACCTTTTTTCCTAAGAAAATGAAAATATGGAACTTTTGACAGTTTCCACTTGCCTTTCTACCATTGATTTCATCAGCCTGTACATTGTTTAAAATGTGGAGTGATCTTAAAAGAAGCAGGACACTTTAAAGACACCACTCTCGAGGTTTTTTGAGATTCATTTAAAGATGTGCTCGACAACTTAATAGTTTCTTCATGTCAATTGAATATCCAGATGAAAAATGAAAAATATCAGTATGCAGATGGAATGTCTATTGTGAATAAGTGTGAATCATAAGAATGAAGATACTTGTATTTATGGTGGTGATAGTGTGCATAAACCCTTAACACATCACTGGCTCTGAAAGGTCAGTAAACCACGGCTGCCTCAGTTTTTTTTTTTTTTTTTACAAATAGTTTATTGTCAAATTAGTTTCTACATAACACTCAGTGCTCATCCCCAAAGTGCCCTCCTTCATGCCCATCCCCCCCTCCCCCCCACATCCATCAGTCCTCAGTTTTTGTCAGCATTCAAGAGTCTCTCATGGTTTGCCTCTCTCCCTTTCCCCCACCATTTCCGCCCTTCTTCTCCCCCTTGGTCCTCCGTCAAGTTCCTCCTAATCCTCCTATACGTGCAAACATATGGTATTTGTCCTTCTCTGCCTGACTTATTTCGCTCAGCATAACACCCTCAAGGTCCATCCATGTTGCTACACATGGCCAGATTTCATTGTTTCTCATTGCCATGTAGTATTCCATGGTATAGATAAACCACATCTTCTTGATCCATTCATCTGTTGATGGACACTTAGGCTCTTTCCATGTTTTAGCTATTGTGGAGAGTGCTGCTATGAACATTGGGGTACATGTGCTCCTATGCCTCAGCATTTCTGTATCCCTTGGGTAAATTCCTAGCAGTGCTATTGCTGGGTCATAAGGGAGTTCTATTGTTAGTTTCCTGAGGAACCTCCACACTGTTTTCCAGAGGGGCTGTACCAGTTTACATTCCCACCAACAGTGCAGGAGGGTGCCCGTTTCTCCACATCCTCGCCAGCATCTAGAGTTCTCTGATTTGCTCATTTTAGCCACTCTGACTGGCGTGAGGTGGTATCTCAGTGTGGTTTTGATTTGTATTTCCCTGATGAGGAGGGATGCTGAGCATCGTTTCAGTTTTTTTGAAAAGTGCTTGAAATCTTATTTTATGTGTATTGGATGTAAAGAGCAAGTTGTTGTTTTTTAGACTTAAAAAAAGAAGATACACAGTTTGTCTGATTCTACTGACTTGGAAATTCCAAGAAAGCAATATTCTATATACTGAGCCTTGTCATTGCCTTCTAGGTATGTTTACCACAGTTCTAAATGGATGGTGGCAGGTAATGCTGACTCCCCTGTGCCACCTCGGGTGTACATTCACCCGGACTCGCCTGCCTCGGGGGAGACTTGGATGAGACAAGTGATCAGCTTTGACAAGCTGAAGCTCACCAACAATGAACTGGATGACCAAGGCCATGTGAGTAGATGACTTCCCTAAGGTGCCACCGTCGGTGATGTAGACATACCTATACTGTGTCTGCCTGAAGGGCTTGAACTTCTCTCAGATCAGAATATTCCTCTCTTGGTTGGTCAGCATGTGCCTGATTTGTGCAAAATCAAGGTTATATTTGCATCAGAGACTATACCTGGGCCTGAAACATACCCTATGAAACATTTAATAGGTTAAAACTAGATACTGCATTTATATTAAAATGAAAGAATCTCAGACAGACTTTTTTTGGCCAGAACGTATGTTTGAAACCCTATAAGATGCTAATTATTATGCTGTGAATATGAATACTTAGGAGTTGGGTCAACAGGGATAATGGTTTATTGTGTCCCGCCTGCATCTAGTCCTTTTTCCTGTTGAAGCTTATTGCTTCCCAGTAATGGTCCAGGCTTTCGCTATTTGTGTCCCAGTTTTGTAATGCCATCTAATGTGTCAAAATATGTTACAGTAACAGTTACTTTTAGTCTTAAAACTGCTGAAACATGATATATAGATCAAAATTAGTCATTCCAATAATACAGTGATTTTTAACACCTTATTAATTGTTATGCAATGTTATTCCTAGGCAAGACTTCTTCATTATTAATTTAATAAATAAGTAACTCTGGATACATGCTAATTTCTATCAAAAGCTAGCATTTCTATTAGGATTTTGTTATTTGAGATGGTTTTGATTGAGGCAGGACTGAAATGCTTTCTGAAGAGTTTATCATACATAAAAGGTATATCGAATATCAACTAGTTCATTTCTCAAAGTGTGACATAAAGATAGCATATTTATGAGCAAATCTTTTCAAACAAAAATGCAGATTGTCACAACCTGTTAACAGTTATGACAGGATATGATTTGTAAGTTGCTAGACAGTATCTTAAGCAATTGACCTTAATAAAAACATTCAAGTATAAATTTCTTTGTGATACTAATGCAGTATCTAGATTTTTAAGACACATATATTTTACATTGCTTCTGTTTTTGCTTTTTATGATTTAAAACAAAATTAGAGGGCTTAGTCAGTCTGACTCTTGATAACAGCTCAGGTCTTATCTCAGGGTTCTGACTTCAGGCCCTGCATTAGTCTGTGGTGGGTGTGAAGCCTACTTAAAAAGAAAAATCAGAAAAGCAACATAGTAGATTTCTGAATCCACCTTCATCCCCTCTATTTTAGTGCATTACTTTATTTTTGTTCTTTTTATTCTTCATTTACACAGTCAAGTTGTAACAGTTAGTTTTCACTTGACTTCAGGGAAGGAAGACAAGTTTCTTCTGTCTCACTGAGGGAACAGACTGAAGTATTGCCAGCATGTTCATTGAGGTGTCTTTTGTTTTTGGAATAGAAAATTTAAGAATAATACTGTTAAGTGTGACCTGTTTTCAAAAGCTTAAGTATCCTCTACTTTTCTGAGTTCTACAGTTTGAGAATATATCTTTTAAAGAGATAATTGGGTCTAAAAACTATACACTGTCATATATAAGGTACATACTTCTTTCAGTAATTTAAATACATTATGGTCACTTTCTAATTTAAAATTTTTCACTTCAGATAACCGGCTTTATATCTAATACTTAATGTATCTGCAATATTTGATGTAGATACAGTAATCTATCTGTATAATTTAAACTTTGTAATTTCTTTAGACTTTCTGTCAAACAGTATTCTCCAGAGGAGCAAAACCAGTAGAATGTGTAAAAATATATACATAGAGAGAGATTTATTTAAGGAATTGGCTCACATAATTGTGGGGCCTGGTAAGTCCCAGAACTATAGCAGCAGGCTGGAGACCCAGGGAAGAGTTGATACTGCATCTCAAGCATGAAGGCAGTCTCAAAACAGAATTCCTTTTTCCTCAGGGGAGGTCAGTCTGTTTCTTTTAAGGCCTTCAACTGATTGGGTAAAGCCCATCCACATTATGGAGGGTAATCTGCTTTACTCAAAGTCTACTCACTTAAATGTTAACCTCATCTAAAAAATACCTTCACTGGGGTGCCAGGGTGGCTCAGTCCTTGAGTGTTTGACTCTTGATTTTGGCTCAGGTCACGATGTCATGGTTTGTGTGTTCCGAGTTCAAGTCCTGCATTGGACCCTGTGCTGACAGCATGGAGCCTGCTTGGGATTCTCTGTCTCTCTGCCCCTCTGCTACTTGCTCTAATGCTCTCTCTCTCTCTCTCTCAAATAAATAAATAAATAAATAAATAAATAAATACATACATAAATAAACTTAAAAAAATTACAGATTCCTTCATAGCAACATCCAGACTGTTTTTGCCCAAATATCTAGGGAACATATCCTAGCCAAGTTGACACATAAAATTAATCATCACATAGCATTTGTTTAAACATAAAGAATACATTGCAATAGAAATTCAATTGCTTATACCTAAATAATTATAATATTTCACTTTTATGAAAAATAAAAACATAGAAAACAATAAAAATCTAGTGAAATGTGTCATTTATCAATGAAGTTTTACTTTTAAGTGTGTGGCAGGGTATAATATTTTAATACAGGGAGGTAATTAATGAGTATGTGAAATAGGGAGATAAAGATAGGTACCTGTTTTGGAAGTAAGAAAATTGCCTTTGTGCATGGTAAAAATATATGAATCAGTTGATACTAGAGAAGAATATAGGAGGGAAAATGCTCTTTTCCATTATTTATTTTTAAAAAGTATATATTTATTTTTATTATTTTCAAGTTTATTAGTTTATTTTTGAGATAGAAGGAGAGAGAGAGAGAGATGAAGAGAGAGAAGAGAGAGAGAGAGAGAGAGTGGGGGAGGGGCAGAGAGAGAGGGAGACGCAGAATCTGAACCAGGCTTCAGGCTCTGAGCTGTCAGCACTGAGCCAGATGTGAGGCTCAAACCCACAAACCATGAGATCGTGACCTGAGCCAACCTGAGCCAAACTTGGATTCTTAACGTACTGAGATGCCCCTTAAAAACATATTTTTTAAGACTTTGTAAAATGTATTATAAAATAAAAAGCCTTAATATCTGCCTTCAGTGATCTAGCCTAGATGGGGAGAGAAGACATGCACACAGAAGATCATGCTGTCAGCCTAGAGAAATACAGATGTCACATATTTCAGGTAGGAGAGATTAGGAAGGCTTCATGAAGAAGTTGTGTGCTGTATTTATATACTTGGTTTGATGATCCCAAGTGAGGTTAGATTGGAGATTAGGAAATTGTTTCTTATTCTATTGTTTATTTGTTTATTTTTAAGTAGGCTTCACACCTAGTGAGGAGCCCCATGCGGGGCTTGAACTCAGGTTCCTGAGATCAAGAGTTGGATGCTTAAACGACTGAGCCACCCAGGCGTTCCTCTTATTCTATTGTTGATATGATTCAGCATGTAGAAAGACAGTAGTACCATTTTGGTAGGACTTTCTAATTCACTAGTCCTTTTCTTGATGCAGAGACCTCTCAGGAGCTCACCCCTCTGCCATCATATGGTTAAGGTTGGCCTTCCTGCAGTTAATTTCTAACTAAACAAACTATAGACACAAATGAGTGATGAATTTTGGTTTCTTACCTTTATTGGCCTCTCCCCTCCCAGTTTTACTCTTCTAAAAGTATATAAGCATTCAACATAGTGACCTGAGAACTGCATTGTAGACTCAGGACTTTTATTAAACACAGTGTGTTTAACATAGGAATCAAATCCTCATGGGGCTGTGACTGGACGTAGAACTGCATGAGACATGAGGTTATGTGCCACTAGGTTTTCCTCAATGTGACTTCATCTTTCCAAATACCAGGGATTATTTAAAGAGGAATATTGGAGAGAATGTAGGCTGGAATGTCTTACCCCTCCACAAGTAATCCTTGAATGTTGTAAAGACTTTATAATCTCTACATATCCTTGGGGAATTCGTAACCAGCTTTATGTTGTATTGTATACAACCAAGACTGGCCCGTGGGCTACTCATGTGCAGATGGTTAGCATGCTTGGGTAAGGTATTTCCTTCTCATCATGTGCATGGTTCTCTATTCATCTGGAGTTTGTTGTCTGGAGGGAAACATTTTACATGAACATCTCTGAAGAATTAGAAGACATTCAATAGGTAATGGTGTCTCTAAACCTTGGCAGGACTCCCACTCACAGTGTTGAGGTGCTTTGGAAGGTGCATGACCAGCCTACCATAGTCAGGAGACCTGTGGAGGATCCCTTTCTCATCTGCCAATGCATCGGTGACATAGTCACCCTAGCTCTAAGTTTGTCCTCACCCTCTTTCCATTTCTGCTTGAGAATCAGGTGGGGAAGTAAGGTATTACAAGGGGGATTGCCAAGATCTCTTTGAGGAAGAGACTTATAAGAGCTTGGCGATTCAACATGTTCATGTTCATGAGCACGTCACTTTGGCTCTCCCAGGCTTGGTTTTCTCGTGTGTTGTATTAGAACCAGAGGATTTTGAGTGAATCAGATGAGCTGGTGAACTTGAAAGTACATATTTGTAAGGCATGTTTTATATTCAGTGTCACATCTGAGACAAAACCAAGGCCGTCTTGCTTTGGAGCTCGTGATCAAACGTTACTGTCTTGACCTCTCCCATTTAAAGTGAATCAGTGCCAGTTATCACCAATAATGCAGGGAGCTGCATATCTGTTCCTCCTCGGCCCTTTGCTTGACTTGTTCCAACACTGGCATTTAGGTCATCTAGAAAATTTCCAGAGTCAGCAGGTAATGTTTCCTTATTGAGCTGTGTTGTTAAGGCACAGCTGGCCTGTCTGTCAATCTTCAGGCAGTTTAGGCCCTTGACTTTAGACGTAAGTAATATCATGCTTCTTTTGACTCAAAACTAGTGTCTTTAAAGTGTAAAAGACATGTATTAAAAAAAACCGTTCATGAACATTAGTCAATGTGACTATCTGTTACTAGGTAATGCCAGAAAGAAAAAAAAATCTTCCATTTAAACAGAACAGAGGGCATGGTACATGCAGATCCAATATAATTATTTGAGTTTCAGCATTATCATGCTGGCCTTCTTGTTTATAGGGCCAGTAGTTCTCCTGGTTTTACTTGTTTTATTAAATAAGCGAAAAGATATTGACCGCTCATCATCATAAGTTTGATAGACCATTAAAAAGCAAATAATGGTATTTTATACAGAAGAACTGAGGTGTGTTTAGCATTACCTGAAAACGTCCAGGAATATACTAAATCCCTATAGATAAAATTGAAAACATGTTATTTTGCTTGAATGATCTCCAGTTAACTGGAGTTAATGGCAGTTTAAATGGCATTTGCCATTTAATGTGCAAACATAGGCATGCCTCAGCTACTTCTGTACTCTACCCCAGCATACCCCACTTTAGGTCATTTTGGAAATTCTGTAAGGATATAAAGAAGGAAATAAAATTTAAACATATATAGCAATATGAAGAAATCTGCTTGAGAGAACAAAGACTTCATAAATTCAGAACCTGCATTCATGGAATAGTAAACAGAAACCCAAATCAGTTTTAGTTTCCTTTATTCCAAGTTAGTTTATTCCAGTCTTCTGAAATGAGCTATGTATTTATTTTAGTTTGTTTGATGTGAAGTAGCTTTCTCCATTTTTCCTTCTATTCTGGAGTTACTGATCATTACAGTCATTAGAATAAATCTTGCATTTGTGTTTTTCAGACTTTATGATTCACACAACCACATGCACATATTACATTATGATCTAGTGTAAACACACACAAAGTGAACAGTGTTTTGCAAAACAGTACTTATCCTTACTATAAGGAGCACACTTGATGTTTCTACTTTATAATTTTATTTATTTAAATAATTTCTTGTTGAGGCATATTAAATTGATTTTTGTGAGCCACTAATGGGTTATTGAAGTTCTGTCCTTTTTTTAGACCTGGAAAGGTTATTGAAGTTCTGTCCTTTTTTTAGACCTGGAAAGAGACTTCCAGAAGTTGCAGATTCATGTGTGTGTCCACACGTGACCGTGAGAGCTATTGTATTCTCTATCCTTTCCTTAAACTCACACCACCTCCCCATCAAGTGGATCTGGTGGGCACTATCATTAGATCTGCCATCCAGGCATTTCCTCTCCTGATAGAAAATTTTAGGGTGAGGGGTGTCTGGGTGGCTCAGTTGGTTAAGCGTCCGACTTCGGCTCAGGTCATGATCTCATGGTTGGTGGGTTTGAGCCTCGCATCGGGTTCTGTGCTGACAGTTCAGAGCCTGGAGCCTGTTTTGGATTCTGTGTCTCCTTCTCTCTCTGACCCTCCCCTGCTCATGCTGTCTCTCTCTGTCTCTGTCTCTGTCTCTTTCTCTTTCAGAAATAAATAAAGCATTTTTTAAAAAAAAGAAAATTTTAGAGTGAAAACCAAAACAAAACTGACCACTGTGCTGGTTACTGCCCTAGAGTAAAGACATCCTCTTATGGTAATAAACACGCTTTCTGGGTATAGAGCTCTTTGTTTTTGGGCTGACCAAATATTCTGAGTTTGGCTTCCAATAAACTGCCTGCACCTGAAAAACACGAGGCAGGTCAATCACTGTGCTTTTCCAAGACTTTGTTTAAGTATTTTTCTCTCAACTCCCAACCCCCCAAATCTGAATTCAGATCATGGACGTCTGGAAAGATAGAGTTTTATTAACTAAACTAATTAATGAATACCTGACTATGGACTCCCAACAGCAAATAGAAAATTTCATTGGATAAGGATATTTCTTTACTCCACCTCCTATGCCTCGAAAGCATAAAATGTATACAGAAGGAGAAAAAAAATTCACCCACAATCCCATTATCTAGACGTGATCACTGTTCATATATTTCTGTGGGTCCTTTTTATTGTCTATTTTCATATAGTTGTGATAGGTTTATAAACAACTCGGATCGTTTAACGTTTAAATAAGCATTTTATTCTGTGGTTAAAAATGTCCTGAACAGCAGTTAGTAATGGCTGAATAACATCTGTCCTATTGTACAGACTCTCATTGACCTAACTAATCTGCTCATGTAGTTTATTGTTTTTCCACTGTTATAAATGGTGCACTGCCCATTCTACATGAAGTGCTTTTTTGGGGTTTGAAATATTTCCTTAGGATAAATTCTCAGAAGTGAAATCATTGGGTAGAAGGTAGTTGAACCATATTATCAGATTTCCCTAGTAGAGTCTGAGTGCATTAGCTTTTCCATCCCCAGGTGCCTGGGTTTTGGAAGTTTCATTGTGATGAAGGTATGGACACTGGGTTCTCTGGGCAAACCAGGGATGCTGCAAGCCACAGACAAAGCAGACCCTTGGGTCTTCTTAAAATTCCTTTTGCTGTGAATAGACATGTTGTCATCACCAATAGAGGAAAAATGCTCTCTTAAGAAAAACCTTGGTGTGCAAATACTTACTTTTAGAGGATGATTGTGGTGGAATTTAAATAATAATTTTAATCTCATTTTTGGTTTTATTGATTTGGACTTTTATATTCCATTTGGCTCATTATAAATGCTGATGAATTCTTGTATTTTCAGACATACATAGAAAATTAGATGTTAAGTTCATGGTTATTCACAGGGTTCTACCAAAATAATGACTTTCTTTTCCCTTTTATAGTTTTATGCATATTTTACAAATAACTTCTTAGCCCTTCCTCTATAGTTTTGATAGACTTTATTAAATTTGCACTTTTGCCAGTTTTTCTTACACATTAAAAGTTTAGTCATGGTGTTAAGCTTAGGCAGAAGTTCTTGATATATTTGGCCTTCTTTCCTTGACACAGATTATTCTTCATTCTATGCACAAATACCAACCACGAGTCCATGTCATCCGTAAAGACTGTGGGGATGATCTTTCTCCCATCAAGCCTGTTCCATCTGGGGAGGGAGTAAAAGCATTTTCCTTTCCAGAAACTGTCTTCACAACTGTCACTGCCTATCAGAATCAGCAGGTATTGTTCTCAGAATTGGTATCTTTCTACACTTTTCATTTCGGGTGTAAATTGAAAGCTAGCAATCCTTTTCACCATATCTAAATGTTACCAAGTGTCATAAAGCATTTGCCATGTAAGACATGTAGGATGTGTGTGTGTGTGTGTGTGTGTGTGTGTGTGTGTGTGTATAAAAACAAATCCTTATCTGTGATTCTCCAAGTAAGGCTACTATCACGAGATTTTCTTTAGATAAGAATGTGCTTCATGACTGACAATGTAAGTTTACTTTCCATTTTGAGGTATTGAATCATGAAGTCATAATTAAAATTAAAAAGCATGTGTATTGCCTAGGAAATACACAAGAAGAATATGAAAGATAACACATTATTTTAAAACTATAATCCATGAATTATAGGAAATATTTCAGAGGCATTTATCTTATGTAGTCATTTTGGTACATATGCAAAAGGGCTGTTTCTTTCAAGATATGCTTTAATTGTGACAATAGGTGATACACATGCTTATAAGCTGAGAGAACAGAAATTGTGGAATAATCTTTTCATAAAATTAGTAATAATTTTAGAGGTGAAATATTTTTGATATTGGTAAGTATATGTGTTTCTTTAAGGCTGTGTCAAGTAAGTGGAAAATTGATTTGAGGCAGTTTTTTAGTCCATGCAGTTATGACGAGTTTGCATAAAAAATAGTGATGTAGTTGTAGCTAATGTGGTCTGTGGTAGATTTTTTTCCTTTTTAATTTTAGTGATCAACAGAATTATTTTAGCTTTCTACTTCTCATTACGTTTATTTACATCTCAGTTAAATGTTAATCTCTGTTGTGGTTTCTGTTGTTCTATAGCTTATAAGGAAGTTTGGATCTTGTCCCCTGCATCTTCCTTTAGGGCTGGGAGGCTCATCCACTCTCATCCATGAGGAGTTGCTGGTCCCACAGCCAAAGCTGTCCTGTTCTCTCATTCACATTGCCGCGCTTTTATATAGACTTTAAGAAAGAAGTATGAAATTAACCTTTAGAAGGACTGGAGATAATTAGGAACATATTCTTAAAATATATTAGGTGCAGAGAATGAATTTTTTTTTGTTTTAGGAAAAAAGCATAAGGAGAAAAGAACTAAGACATTCAGTACCTTTTAAGCAGCCCCAGGTTATCTTCTTTCTCTGTCTCTGCCTTTCTCTGTCTCAAACACAAACAAATTAGCCATGTCAAATGTGAGTTTTCCCCCACCCTCTGTGTTATAATAAACAAGATATAGTAGGCTTTTGGTCCATGTTGGTGACTACGCCAATTGACAAACATTGACAAATCAATCGATTAATGGAGTAAAAAAAAAAATAAAAGGGAAATTGATAATGACAAAATGCAATGATATTCATTTTTTATCTTCTTGGCTACTGTTTTTAAGAATTCATTGAAAATTGGTAAGCAGCTTAGACCGGTGTTTAGCATGGGTTCTGAAGCCTAGAGCCCCAGCCTAATTCTACGGCCAAGTTACTTTATGAATGAAACCATAGGAAACTTAAGCCCCAGTTTAAAAGAAAACATAAAATTGTGATAATAACTACATATAAGTTGCCATGAGAATTAAATGAAATATGTGCATAAAATTCTCAGTACAGCGTACATAGTATGCACTCAGTAATACAAATAATGATAATAGTAGCATATCTCTGTTCAGACAAGTCACCATTATATAAATCTGTACTCTTTTTTGAAATACTACTTTAAATGAACATTTAAATTATTTAATGTTATTTAAATATTATTTAAATGAACAAAGAATTAAGCTATAATGAATTATAAAGAACTCCTTCAATGGCAGAATGGCAAACATGCTGAATTAATTAGCAAACCTTTACATTATATCCTTTATAATGTAGTTTTATCCACATACTAAGACAATATCATATAGAGCACATATATCTCAGGTGGTGCACAGAGCACACAGAGGACAATATAGGGGACTGCAGATGACTTTTCAAGGATGCCTTTTCTGTGCCTTAGTGTTGTCCAATAGTGGTCATTTGTCTTTAGCAAAATGGTATCATCAGAAGTATGTTCATTAACTTGGTAGATACCATTAAACCAAAGAGCATAAAAAACAAAGCACGATGTGCTTCTTACAAAATAGGCCTATAAATTCCTTTGGGCAAGGTGCAGATCTGTTAAAAAATAGATGGGATGTTGTTTATTAGTGTCAATTACAAGATGGTATAACTAAAAAATATGTTTAATGGAGATTATTAGACCATTTGTAAAATTTCCACCTCCAAATGTGAGTTAAAATTGAGACATCATTTAGTTCTACTACTTGAATAAGACTTAATCTCATTAGAGCCTTCCAGTAGTGTTTATCCCTGGTAAGACATTCACTATACTGCTCTGCTCAGGTCAGGATTCAACAGAAAAAAGAGGAAAGAATAAAACTTTCAGATGAGACCCATAAAGATGATTCAAAGAGAGACAAAGAAAAACACAGAGACAGAAAATTTAAAGAAGTGTATATTGCCTTCAGAAGAAGACAGGGATATGTAGAGGCTTAATAGCATTCAAGTATATAAATAACTTGAATACAGAGAAGTTGGTTATTAGCTGTTATCCATTACCAAGAAAAATAGGATTAAGCCATGTCACGGAGTTAAAGGGAAGAGCTTTAGTTCAGAGGGATTGTCAAAGGACAAGTTATCAAGAGAAGATTCAGAATTTCTTTCTCTAGTGATATTAAAAGCAAAACTAATTTTATCTACAGAATTTGGATAGGGATGAGGATTGTCTTTTTCTTAACAGATGAATGTCTAGGTGATTTCTAACATTTTCTTCTAGATTTGCAGCTAATAATAATAAAATATCTGAGAAACAGGGGAGAAGAACACAGTGAATTTTGGAATTACTTGTAGTCCTACCATTTTGGTCTTTAAAAACCTTCCTTGACGTTTCAAATATTTGATATAACTTTTTTTCTACCCTGCAGATTACTCGTCTGAAAATAGATAGGAATCCATTTGCCAAAGGCTTTCGAGACTCTGGGCGTAACAGGTAAGTCTTAGTGAGGAACATTCTGGCTCTGATAAATATATCTGATTTTTTATTGTGAATTTTCCATTACAAAGTAAAGAGTTAAATTTACTGACATGGTTTTGAAATCATTTTCTGATGAGGATTAAAATTTGTCGGTAACACTGGATCTTGGATGTAACTTATTTTGGGGTGTAGTGCTATGGCCTGCCCATTCCTAAGGTGAACTTTGATGTGTGATGCTGGCTGAAAAATGGAAGTTCTCAGATGCACACTGCATGCCACCTTCGAAGGGGCCTTGAGGAAACCTACCCTTTACGTACAGGGCTTCAGTGTTCCACATCAGTAAGTCTCTCTGCATCTGCTCTTGGTTTAGAATTTGCTTAGTGATGTCACGAAAATCTATTGATTCTGTCTTTCGAACATGATGGGTTTTCTCTTTCCCACAGGTTTCCAGTTAGAATATGAAACTACTCCCCATTGCCAAGAGAGCTGATGTTCTTCAGTTTCCAAATTTGTCTTGGCTCCGCTGACAGCCACACACTTGTTTATTTTTTCTGTGTCGTGTTTTATGGTGTTTGTACTAAGTGGGAGAGCTACAGTAATGAATTCTGCTCTATTACGTTTATCAGAAAGCAGATCACCCTAGTCTGTGTGCCAAGGGTTTTTGAATTTATTGATATGATTCGATTCCAATATAGTTTGGTGCAACATTTTCTAAAATAAGTATTGATGGTAATAGAGAGTAATAATAGACTAACGTTCTCCAGATGCCTTTTCAGGGTAAGGCTTTGCCTTAAATGTTTTTAAAAGCATTTTGCTTTTAGGAAGAAATACTGGAGAAAGTTTTATCATTTTACTCCAGAAATTATTCTAACACTTCTTGAAAACTTGGTATGCACAGGCTATGTCTGCAAGAAGTCAAATCCCCAATTATCTTGTTTTAGGGACCATTTGATTTAAAATTGTAGAGTGAAAACAATCAGGTAGTAGTCCAGATTTTTCATTCTTACAATTGATTAATCAGGCAAGGTTGGTGCAGAGATTTTTTTCTCAGAGTATACTCAAGTGCCTGCAGAGATTTGATTTCATCTTCATATTCAATGGCATTATTTAAACACTATGCAATGGGAGGACTAAAATGCAGCTGAAAGGCATTGAGAGTAGAGTATCCTTTAATTTAGTGCAGGTAGATCAACAAGGCTGATGAATAATAGGACTAGCTAATAATTCCCTCTGAAATTCTTCATTCTGTAGGAAGATTTGCAAGTATTCCTATAATACCTGTTGTCTGAGATTTTGAAATTATTCTATCTTTTTTAGATGTCTGTTTTACTGTGGAGAACAGCTCTGCTTGGCTTTTGCTGTTACATTAGCTCTTGGTTACCTATGCTGTTCAGAGGAGTTTCTAAAAGCTGAATAATCTAGTAACTGAGATGGTCACTGGTGAGGGACTAAAGGGAGCCTTTGGGGGGACTTCTTTTCTACCTTGACAAGTACTTTGATGGGATCTTCTTGTGCTTTTGGTTATAGCAGTATAGTATTTATCCATTTAAGAGTCTTGCATACTTCAATTCATTATTTTTTTAAAGCAGAGAATACATTTATTAAAACTCCCTGAAACTCCAGAAAGGCAGCATTGAGGCTTAAAGAATATATAGCCAGGAACTGTGTCTAGCTTCTCCTGTACCACTGACCTAGCAAACACATCGCTGCTGTCGATACTGGGAGAATCACACTGCTTGTATACTGTCTGTTCATTTTTGAAGCAATACATTTAAAAGTATTTTTAAAGGTGTATATTGGATAGATAACAATAGTGAATAAACCTATAAACAGAAGTGAGATGATAAGATGCATATGACAAGTTTTCAGGAAGAATTCTAGAAATGTCAGTGTAATGAAAAGCCATTGGATTTTTAAAATTTGGTCAGTGAAAAAATATCTGTGGGATTGATGAAAATAAACTAAGTCCCATGTTTGGTATCATGAAGTCAAAATGCTAGGTTTGATACGAATTTTTTCCTTCCCTTTGTTTGACAAGTATAGAGTTGTGGCATCCATGGTGCTCGCTACCATTTCTTTCCTGACTCAAAAATTTTTAGTTTTTTTTTTTTAACTTTTTAAAAAATTTATGTTTATTTAGTTTTGAAAGTGAGAGAGACAGAGTGCGAGCAGGCGAGGGGCAGAGAGAGAGGGAGACACAGAATTCGAAGTAGGCTTCAGGGTCTGAGTTGTCAGCACAGAGCCTGATGCGGGGCTCAAACTCACAGACTGAGAGATCATGACCTGAGCCGAAGGCGGACGCCCAACCAACTGAGTCACCCATATGCCCCTAAAATCTTTAGTTTTTAACGGACATACAGAACATAATGAATTATGTTTTAACACTTTTTAAATTTTAACACTTTGTTAAGTTTTTTGTTTTGCTCCAAATATTTAAGCAATATTATAGTACAAGAAAAACATGCTGAGCTTATACATAACTTTATTAGTGAAATAAATAATTTCACTTTTTATCTCATTAAAATTAATTTTTCCTACTTTTCAGGAAATAAATAGCTTTTCAGTCCTTATTTTGGGATGCTAAATATTTATAAATCAATATCCTCTATTTAAAAATTTAATTTTAACATTTTCTATTGATATATGCAAATATGCATATATAGAGGACAGGGAGTTTGGTCAGCTTTAAAGACTGCTAACTTATCTATTATTTTCCCTAAGAAAAGACTCAGTTATAGGTAAGACTTGGAAGGTGCATTAATGTTGGAGGCTTGGGGAAGGAGTGATATTTTTTCATAGAAATAGAGAAGAAAGCCCATGAGAAAAAGTTAATTATATTCCCATAATACCCCTGGTTCTGTTGTCTTGTTGTTACTACTTTTTAAACATAAATTTTGTTTTTATTTTTGCCGTGCACATGAAATAAGCAAATTAAGCAGGACAAGAAATAAACATGGACTTGTGATTTTTTAAACTTTATAAAACAATTTGCTTTAATTAAAAATTATCCCTTCCTGGTTATTTATGGTTCTACAGCCTATTTTATAGGAATCAGTAGCTTCAACCCTTAAAAGCTCTCCTGCAAGACATTTGCTATGTGAAAGAGAATTTATGTGCTGAGAATAGTTTCATTCTTCAGTTAGGCCTTGGGTTTGACCCTATAAAATTTTTTACTCAGGAAGGTACAGAAATTTCTCTGCTTTAAATACTTCAGGAAAAACATAACCATTTTACTAAATAAACTTGGCCATTTGATAGCATAAATTAGGGTGGCGATAAAATGTGGAAATTGTTCAAAGGCATCTTGTATAAATTATCGCCTTGGCCACACTCCTGCAGGAGGTGCCTTTTATCTTTTCTTTAACTAGATGGGAAAAGTCTCCATTACTGAAGAAAATGAAGGCCTTTTTTAAAAAGTCCAGATTCAGCTAATAAATATTTTATAACTGTTTCCTGCACAATATCTGAAATCCTTTTTGGAACTTGCAGTGTGAAACAGCAGCCTCAAGAAAAATATCAATAGCTCTGAGTCAGATCACTTGTCGATATGTCACCTTCCAGAGCATCCCTTTAGAGCTTGGGATTATACGTTTGTGATGATCAATAACGTCTCCCCCAGAATTTGGTCTGTGGATTTGTATTTGAAGCATAATAAAGTTTATGCTTTACGTAAACAATATATGTGGCTAAAAATAATGTGGCAATGCACATCTGTGTAGTTAATAAATGTCTAAGTCCAGTGGATGCTTATTAGTTACCTCTTGGCAAACTCCCCTTGAGACCACTCCATGACCACTTTGGTATCCTTAGTATTAAATCCATGATTACTAAAACTCATCTATGTGGTAAGAAAAAAGCAGTTTTATACAAAAGTGCATCCTAACATTCTTGAGCATTTAAAAAGCTTTTTTCTATAAAGTCATAAAAAATGAGTACAAACTAAATATAGATGAAACAGATAAATAGTCCCCAGCATTCATTAGTTGAGTATTAAATGCATCCTGCAGGCTACATGGGTTTTGAGGCTGACCAAGCTGCCAAACTGCCCCCAAATCAATACTTCATGTACATAAAATATTAGTGAGTAGAGTGATCTTGCACTTGGCGTGTAGTCAGCCCCAGATATGATGTCTGGTTTTGGAAAAATCACTTAGTAGCAAACAACTTTAGAGCTAGGAAATGAGGCAGAGCTTTTGTATACGAATCCTCACTTTGTGAGAAACTGAAGTCCAGGGAGGTTAAAACATTTACTTAGGGTTACACAGTGAATTTTAATGAGTTGCAGCCACAGCTCAATTCTCCTGACCCCCAGTCTAGTGTTCTTACTATAAATAATCCTCTCTCTGTAGAACACTGATTATATCCAAAGCCAGATTCTACCCTTCACTCTCAGTGCAGCCCAGGTATAAGGCAGGTGCAGATCCACTCTGTGCCCCACTCTCCCCTTTGACAGCCCAGTACTAGCATCTATGGGGGGCTGGTGATGGCTCTTTGAAGTGCTCCAAGAGCAGCACCCCCTGAACTTGTGACTCGAGAGATGAGTCAATCCTTGTGTGGGCTCGTGCATGCATTCACACTACCCATCCACACACATATCGCTGTCCCTTCTGTCACTAAGATGTGGTAGTGATGCTCCGTGGAGTCATTATAGACATCAAAAAATTAATAGATTCTACATTCTAAACACTGTAATAAGGTAAATCCAGTGTGTAAAATCTTAGAACTGTAGGCCAAGTTGTATAAGATGGTTTTATCTGCACATAGAACTTACTATAAGTGTTTAGACAGTTTTCCCCATGTTGTGTAGGTGATATGACTCCAGGGCCAGGGGATCCTCTAGTCTTAGTTCATAGTTCCTTACTTGGGGATGCAAGGTATCCAGAGGAGGTAGCAAGTTGAATGCAGGCTATTAGAGAAAGACCTGATCTTTAACATTTGCTTTAAATACAAATTATCTGTGTTAAATAAAAGTGTGTCTGACAATCACATAAGATGTCTGAGGATTGCTGGACACTCAGAAAGTAGGCATTTCCTACAATGGAGCTCAACGTTTCATGAAAGTCACAGTGTTATTAAGATTAACAAATTGCTTAGGGCTGTGGTAGTTGAGGGAAAACTGAGGTCTTGAGAATGGGCCAGTTGAGTGAAGTCCCTCATTTCCAGAACATAGAGGACTTAGTTAATCTGATAGAAGGAGAAGATGATTCTGAATCACTTATGGTAGGAGATACATACCTTTATGTCTGTATTTAGAGTAGTTACCCTTGGTTTCAAAAATACATATGTCATGTAAATAGTTTACAACCAACTTGTCCTGTCTCTTTAAGTATTCGTTCATTAAGCATATGTAGGGGCCTGAAAAGAATGACGCTAATACTAGCTCCAGATACTGCACCAGCCTGTGAGATCACCTTCCTGTGTTCCTCCTGCATGCTGGGCTGAGAAGTCAGTGCTGCCTTCTACCCACCTGGACTCTCTGTTGTTGGAGGGGGAGCCCATCCTGGCCTTCCTGGGTGTGGTGAAGATTGTGCCCCCCAGAGAGAAGTCAGTTTTCTTTGGATGTTTTTCTAAAGCTGGCTATTGAGACACCGAATGATGGGCAGAAATCCTTCTTCAGAAAAATTGGCTTTACAGGGTCATGCTTTTGTGGCAAAGCCTTGCTCATTAGAAGTAATGTTACAGGGAGAGAGGTTGGATTCCAGATCCCAGCAGGTCCTTGGACTCACATCAGCTAGGATGGACCACTTCACCTCAACTCCTTAGCACAGAGGGACAGCTTTTTATTCTCCGAGATCAGCTTAGTTTTCCCGAGAACATTAACAGGACATCTTGGGTGGCTTCCATCATCCTGTATGCCTGGTGGCAGAATGTAGCCCTTTTCTGAAGCATTTCTTTCTATCCGTGCCAAACTCCTACCCTACCAACATAGGGGGGCCCACCGTCAACACCAGTGATGTTTTCTGCGCTGCTTATTACTGGCGAAAGATCCAACTGCTCCTAACTAGGCTTCTTTTGTCCGCCTCCATCCCGATCCTTCCATTTAGAATGGGTTTGGAAGCCCTTGTGGAGTCATATGCATTCTGGAGACCTTCACTGCGGACTCTCACCTTTGAAGATATCCCTGGAATTCCCAAGCAAGGTAAAACACAAAGTCTCCTGGTCATAGATACAGCCCATTCTTGACTGGAAGCTCGGGCACTGAAAAATGAATGAGTTGTCATTTGTGTCTACAATGGTGACCTCATTACCACCGACCTCTTGTGACAGGATCCATCTCTTTTCTGTGTGGAAGGTGGATGGGGACTAGAAAAATGGCTGTTGTGGTCCATCGGTTAAGTCTGGGATGTTTTAGGCTGTTTATATATTTTGTGACCCTTACATCACCCTTAAATGTCTTGTTAAAATTAGCGTCAGACTGTGGGCTCTTGTGCCAGGTGCACTGCCCAGGGAATTGCCAGTGGTGGTCCCAGTTCACCCTTTCTTGCCAGCCTCTTTCCTCACTTTCTTCAGCACCATTGCCCCGAGTCAGGGTTCTCCTGTTGGATTTATGCTGAGAAGGGCAGGCACACTCAGGCAGACTTCCCTGGGCTCACCTCTGAGTATTTCCCCCAAACTCAGGCTAGTGTTTCCTCGGGAAGCTGCATGCAAAGGAATGATGCTTCCTTCTTGCTCAGTAGGTAGGACTCTCAGCCCACTTCAGCACTCAGGCTTTTTATGCTTGATCCTGCCCAGCACCCCGGTGACAATTAACATAGCTGGGTTTTAGATAATTATCATTGACCAGCTCGGGCTTTTAGATTATTTTGAGAAGCTATATAAAACACTGTTGCTGGAGCAATGAAGGCTTTACAACCTGTCCAGCCTGTTGGAATTCTCTCCCCCTAACTTCTGTCAGGTTTGCAAACATCAATCTGCCAGCAAATCCAGAGAGGAGGAGTGGGCTACCACCACCATTATTGATTGGACCCAATCAATCTCTGTTTCACAGGACTGTTTCTTTGGTGAGCCTCTGCTCTCGTATTAGCATGTGAGCCACCAACCTGTTTTCTGGTTGGAAGTAAGATTTTTGAAGTTCTAGACTCTTGTCTTCTTGCAATAGCCCTCTGGGTTATAGCCATTGATGCACACAAGCTTTCGGTGGGAAGCTACAGATGTATTTGAAGCAGGATGTGTCTTTGACCAGTTTGGGTCTTTCCTTTGATTTCCTTCTATTTTCTTGCAAGAAAATCCAGAGCAAGGTCTGCTGAAAGAGTAAAATTGGGAAAGAAGACCAGTGATGGCTATACTTTTGGAAGAAGATACAGAGTGAGATGAAATTTATAAAGTTGTTAGGAAAGTCAATATTTTATATTAGAGAAAAATCTAAAACCTTTGGGAAAGCTAATGGAGAGAGAAAATGTGGAAATTCTGTGTTGCAGTGTCCTAGTATCTTCTGCAATTAAAAAAAAAAAAATGATCCTGGGGAGATCATTTGCCTTGGAAATATTGAGAGGGCCTGTGTCTGAAATGTTTCAGTTGGAATTCAGTTAAGTTCTAATTCCTTGAGAGACAGAACCATCTCCTTTTCATCGTTCAGTGTAGGCTTCCTTGTGACAAGCTGTGTCTAGCTCAGGCTCACAAAATCGGAAGGCAGACATGGCTGTAGAGTCATTGCTCTTTACATTTCAACTTCTTTTGTAGGAAATACAAGTTCCTCCACATTGCTCCAAGGCTCTGGGAGTGGTGTCCCTGCCACCCACCCTCATCTTTTGTCTGGCTCCCCTTGCTCCTCTCCTGCCTTCCATCTGGGGCCCAACACCAGCCAGCTGTGTAGCCTGGCCCCGGCTGACTACTCCACCTGTGCTCGCTCTGGCCTCACCCTCAACCGATACAGCACATCCTTGGCCGAGACCTACAACAGGCTTACCAACCAGACCGGCGAGACCTTTGCTGCGCCCAGGACTCCTTCCTATGTGGGCGTGAGCAGCAGCACCTCAGTGAACATGTCCATGGGCGGCGCTGATGGGGACACTTTCAGCTGCCCACAGACCAGCTTGTCCATGCAGATTTCGGGGATGTCCCCCCAGCTCCAGTACATCATGCCTTCACCCTCCAGCAACGCCTTTGCCGCTAACCAGACCCATCAGGGTTCCTATAACACTTTCAGGTTACACAGCCCCTGTGCCTTGTATGGATATAATTTCTCTACATCCCCCAAGCTGGCTGCCAGTCCTGAGAAAATTGTTTCTTCCCAAGGAAGTTTCTTGGGGTCCTCACCGAGTGGGACCATGACCGATCGGCAGATGTTGCCCCCTGTGGAAGGAGTGCACCTGCTTAGCAGTGGGGGTCAGCAGAGTTTCTTTGACTCTAGGACCCTAGGAAGCTTAACTCTGTCATCATCTCAAGTGTCTGCACATATGGTCTGATGAATCCTTGAAGTTAAAGCATATTCAGATTGGTCTAATGTATTTTCTTTCTTTGTTTTCTTTTTCTTTTTCTTTTTTTTTTGAAAGCAGTATGAAAAGAAACTGTCAGTAGCTTGTAAGATTTACATATAATAGGAAATGAAGACTCACTGAGTGTTTTAACTTTCTCATGGTGAGATTGTAATTATCTCTGGTATATACATATACTGTATATAGCATGTGGAGTTTTGCAGCCTACAAAACCACATCCTCCCTCTTCCCCCTTCCCCCATTTCATCTAGTTGCACACAGTATTGGCATAAATAGTGTAATGTTTAACCAAAATTCTCAGACTCTTTTAAAAACCAAACAGCAAACTTAAAACTTGGCAGTGATACTAACCAGACCGAGACTTATAACTTAATTTATCAGCAAAATGCTCTACACAGTTTCATACTTGAGTGTTGATAACTAACAGTAACCAGCACACAGAGTCTTGTGATTTCTGTTATTCTTGGGCACAATGTGAGAACCTAAAATGAAAAAGCCAGTTGAGGTCTTGGTTTAGTTCTGAGGTATTTGTAATCATGAAGGATTAGCTTTTGTGTTCTTGCTTGCTCTTGTTTGTCACAGATAGTACATGACCTTGGTTCTGTAAAAATCCATGACCTATGATAATTTTTCACTTAAGTAAGGTGAAAGAGAGGCTTGTACTTTCTTTTCACTTTCTGTTGGGTATGTAAGAGGTACTTATTCATCTTCAGAGAATAAATTCCTAGTATTTTGGATTTTTTGCTCATTTTATTTAGCTTAAGTAGACCATTAAAGAATGTTCTAATAAATATTTTCAAATTCCAGTTTTCACCAGGGAAGGAATATATGATATGAGTGGAATGGCAAAGAGAAAATAAATCCACCTCAAATTCTTTGATTCCAATGAGAAATGTCTGTCTTTTTAAATCAAGAAGAATAATGTTGTCAGCTATCCCTTAGATTTTTATAGTGTGGCTTTTCATTCAGGATATTTTTTTCTATTTTGCTTTGAGATTCCTGATCCATGGTCTGTAAGTAAGGAAAAAAGCATTTATGCTACTTATTTATGTCTTCATAACCCCTACAAATTGAAACCTCCCTCCCTCCTTAACTTTGTTTCTCTGAATCTTTCCTGAAACAGATAGATTCTAGGCTTTTATGGTATTAAATAACACTGTGAGGAATTTCAGGGGGTTATCTCCAGCAATCTGTCTTTTGGGGGTTGTAGTGCAAAGGCCAAAGCCCATTACTATAAAGACCCTCTTAGAGGATGAAGGAGGAAGATACTAATTATGATAAAGGATCTATAAAACTTTTAACCTCAGCAGCATTTTCGACCTCAAAACTGGGAAAATAAAAATTAATTTTTGAAAAATTCCTAAATAATGTATACATGGTTTAAGATTTCGAAACAACTTTGATGCATATTATGAGATGAGTAAGAAAGGCTAAGAATGCATGGTGAGGAGCATTACCATATGTCTGTTGAGAAACTAAAGTTATACGTCTGTTCATTGACTCATTAATGACCTTTCATATATTTGTCAAGCTAAAGCAGTGTGATTTCCTTTCAGTTGTAAACAGAAGTGCCTTAACTCTTCCCTAGTTTAGATGGGGAAAGGGTGTATTTCCTGATTTGCTTCTTTACTTTAAAAGAGCATTGCTGTTAAATATTTAGGTTGATAACTATTTGAAAAGTATTTGCACCAAATGTGATAACATCTGTTTATGGGTATTGATAAGCTTGCTCGTGGATTCTGTAACAGTTCATCAAATTATATTGATTTTTAAATTGACGATTACCGTGAAGGGACACAAAATATTTCCAGTAGGTAGATCTATGTAAGATATTTGTGTATGGTATTGATTGCTTGGCAAAGATTTGTGAGGAGTCCTCATGAGTACATCCTAGCCTTAGTGCCTAGTACAGTTCAAGAACAAGAGTTTTCTGTCTTAAGAAAACATGGAAATTAATGATCCATCCCCATATATGTTAATAGGGAGAGCATTTTCCTTTTTAGCTGTTGGTGATTTGAAATGATACCACAATACGAGTAGAATTTTTTATTGATTTTTTTTGATTTAGCAATATTGTACAAATTGCTGTTTCCTTTAGGCTTTACTGTAAATATTAATCACCATGTCACTTCAAAGACTAGCCTTTTATCATTATATTAAATGACATACATGCATTGATAATTATAATTATATATCTGTATTTTATTAAAAAAGTGCTTAAGAAATTATATATTAAAGTGTGTTACTAAACCCTTTTACGACTTTGGAGGGTAATCATTTAAAGTGTCTATAAATGTTGTTCCAAGAACAAGCATACATATGAACACCCCAAACACAGATTTTGTAGCTTTCGATTACAAGGCATGGAGAAATGGGTCTGGCATTCATTTTTCATGTGTTAAATATAATTTCTTGGTGCCCTGACCATGTCATTGAAGGTGAAGCCCTGACAAATGTTGAACACATGAAAATTCAAATGTAAGAAGAGGAGGACATGGTGGTATGTTTTGTTTCTGGTCCAGGGGAGAAGGGCAAGCATACAAGAATGAACCGCTTTTACCACTGACCAGTGATGACAGATCACTTCTAGACCCCTTGACTGGAAAACATTCCAAGGGACATTGTGATGAGGTGATGTTGCTGCTATCACAGCCAGTCACATTTTGAAAATTAACACTTGCTCCTATACAAGCTCCTTCCCAGAGGTCAACAGCTTTTCACAAGCAGGGCACCCACTTGCTGACCCCTGATTTCTGGAATGTAGGGGGTCAGGAGACTTTTGTGGTCCCCAGAAGAGACTGGAGCACAAGATTGCTGATCTAGCAAAGGATCACACTCACTCCTCACGTTAATTAATGGAACTTTGAGCAAAAGAAACCTCACTTTAAAATGTGAATTCCTCTCAGGGCACCTGGGTGGCTCAGTCGGTTGAGCATCTGACATCGACTCAGGTCATGATCTTGCGGTTTGAGTTCCAGCTCCACGTGGGTCTCTGTATTGACAGCTTAAAGCCTGAAACCTGCTTCAGATTTTGTGTCTCCTCTCTCTGCCCCTCCTCTGCTCACACTCTGTCTGTCTCTCTCTCAAAAGTAAATAAACATTTTAAAAAAATGTGAATTCCTCTTGAGACACCACTCCCCAGATTTAAAACCATCAGCAACTTGCACCTCACTATGAATTAGATAAACAGAAGCTTTGGAGGTAGCCAGAAATTTGATTAGAAGAAAAGAGTAATTTTTGGAGCAGGGCAACTCTGGGAAGATTTGGAAAGGAAGTGGAAGGTGCAAGGAGAAGGCTGTCTAACAAAACCTGGTGTAAAGCCATTAAAAGTAAACATTTCATGAGCTTCTTTCAGGAGTCATGGTAGAGATGGTGGATGCTATGCTGATGTTCTAATTAGACATGTTTGTAAAGAATCCTTTCAAAGTGCAACGATGCCGTGTTTCCTCATGGGGAGTTTATTGACTCATTTACATGAAGGTTTTCTAAAGCTTTCCATTGGAAATTAAATAATTGTAGTAAGTTATTACCACATTGTGTTTTAATATCCTTGATCGTCATTCTTTAAAATATGTGCTGAGTGAGGGGCGCCTGGGTGGCTCAGTTATTAAGCGCCTGACTTCGGCTTAGGTCATGATCTCACGATTTGTGAGTTCGAGCTGCATAAGCCTCTGTCCTGACAGTGTGGAGCCTGCTTGGGGTTCTCTCCCTCCTGCGCTCTCTGCCCCTCCCCTGTGCTCCCTCTCTCTCTCTTTCTCTCAAAATAAACTCTAAAAAAATACATGCTAAGTTGAGAGTAAGGCTGACTATGTGAACAGTTAAGTAGACATACTTGAACGCAACCTTCTAGGAGCTCAAACTTAAAAACATCAGTGATGGAAATGAACAAATAATAGATATTCAAGTATAAAAACATCCAAGACATATATAAATGTAGTGTCCTTCTACATGCTTATAAACTTTAAAATAATAAATTTTCCTTGTTTTGGAAATTTGGTAAGGTGAGAACAACATTTCCTTGGGAATTAGGGAGCTTAGTTTCAAACCATAGACTTCCCAGTTATGATTTTGGACAAAAACTTTACCACCTTAGGCCTCATTTTTTTTTTTTTTAATGTGTGAAAGGAGTGGCTGAAATGAGAAACTTTACTGTTCCTTTTGGTTTGAAATTCATATGACAGTTTGTAAATCACATTCAGCTTAATAATAGGAAAATAGTTTTATAAAAATATATATTTATAAAGATAAGTCTTTTGGAATATATATATATATATACACACACACACCCCAATACATATATATATGAGATGTATTATATATATGAGATGTATGTGGGTATATATATATATATACACACACACATATATTTTTTTTTATTTTTTATTTATTTTTTTATTTTTATATGCCATTTTATTTTATTTTATTTTTACAAATAGTTTATTGTCAAATTAGTTTCCACATAACACTCAGTGCTCATCCCCACAAAGTGCCCTCCTCCATGCCCATCCCTCCTCCCCCCACATCCATCAGTCCTCAGTTTTTGTCAGCATTCAAGAGTCTCTCATGGTTTGCCTCCTCCCTTTCCCCCACCATTTCCCCCCTTCTTCTCCCCCTTGTTCCTCCGTCAAGTTCCTCCTAATCCTCCTATATGTGCATACATATGATATTAGTCCTTCTCTGCCTGACTTATTTCGCTCAGCATAACACCTTCAAGGTCCATCCATGTTGCTACACAACACACACATATATTTTTTACAAAGAACATACTATAACCAGGATTGTTTTAAATTTATTGAATTACTTAGAATTTATCTTTTATTTATTTATTTATTATTAATTTTTTTAGTGTTTATTTAATTTTGAGAGAGAGTGGGAGACAGAGCATGAGCCAGGGAGGGGCAGAGAGAGAAGGAGACTCACAATTGGAAGCAGGCTTCAGGTTCTGAGCTGTCAGCACAGAGCCTGATGCGGGGCTCAAACTCATGAACTAAGAGATCATGACCTGAGCTGAAGTCGGACGCTTTAACCGACTGTGCTTTGTTAGATATAATACATAGGACATACTTTAGTATTTTAGTATTTTGAAAATTTTGAACAATGTATTTGCTACTTTACAGTGAAGAGAAAAAGATGTTAATAAAATTTCTTTTCATAATGCTTTTATTGAATGGCATAAAATTATTTCACTTTGGAATAAGTATCTAGTAAAATACCTAGAGATCATTCCATGTACATTCAAAATAAATTTAAATCATCATCCAGAAAATACTCGGATGTGTCTTTTTGAAGGGTATAATTTATGCTGAGACTCCTACGCAATAATATAAAACAGTTGATTATTCTCTAACTCATTGAATTTATACAAGGCTGGATCTTCATATACATCCTGTGTCCACATTTTACACTATATTGATCAGGTCCTAGAATAACTTAATAAGGCCAAAATATTTTTCTGAATAACAGCTTTGTTAACCCACAATTCACAAACCATACAATTCACCTATTTAAAGTGAGAAATTCACTGTTTTTTAGTATATTCAGAGTTGTGCAACCACTGCCAAAATCAATTTTAGAACATTTTCATCACCCTGTGAAAATCTCTGTGCCAATGAACATTCACCCCACCTTTCCCTCTACCCCTTATTTACCCCAAAATGCAGTTATTTTCTGTCTATAGATTTGCTTGTTCTGGACATCTCATGTAAAGGGATGGACCACATACACCATGTGGTCCTTTGTGATGGACTTCTTTCACTTACAATGTTTGCGAAATTCATTTGTGTTATAGCATGGATTAATATTTAATTTTTAATTGCTAAATAGTATTCCTCTGTAGGTATTTTTAACATTTCATTAATCCATTCATCTGATGGGCATTGGCTTGTTTCCATTTTTTGGCTGTTATGAATAATGCTGCTAGAAACATTGGTGTACAAGTGTTTATGTGGGCATATGTTTTCCTTTCTTGGGTATGTGCCTAGGAATGAAATTGCTAGGTCCTGCTATGTTTCATAGAACTTCCAGACTGTTTTCCAAAGTGGTTGAACCATTCTACATCCTGACGAGCAATGTGTGTGGGTTCCAATTTCTCCATATCCTCACTAACAGTTGTTACTATCAGTCTTTTTGATTATAGCCATCCTGCTGAGTGTAAAGTAGTATCTCATCGTGGTTTTGGCTTGTATTTCCCTGATGACTGATGATGTTGAGCATCTTTTCCTGTGCTTTGTTAGCCAATTATGTATCTTTAGAGAAATGCCTGTTTAGATCCTTTACTCATTTTTAATTGGGTTGTCTTTCAACTATTGAGGTGGAGGAGTTCTTCATATATTCTAGATTTTAGAGTCATCAGATCTATGATTTATAAATATTTTCTCCCATTCCATGGGCTGTCTTTTAGCTTTATGGATGATGTCCTTTGCATTGCAAAAGTTTCTTACTTTGAAGAGATCCAATTTACCTACTTATTTCTTTTGTTGCTTGTGGTTTGGGTGTGATGGCCAAGAGATTTTATTGAACTTTTAAAATTTGCCTTTTCACATTCTTAGTAGAAGTAGTAGTAATAAAAGTGCATTTTAAAGTGATTATTGGGTGTAGAAATTTAATAGTATTTGCTAAATTATACCTCCTCCCAATACACCTGGAATGTTCTTGGGTAGATAATGATATATCCTTCAGTGTCTTTTTAAAAAATTTATCTATTGAGAGAGGGAGAGAGCAGGGGAGGGGCAGAGAGAGAGAGAGAGAGAGAATGAGAGAGAGAGAATCCAAAGCAGGCTCCACACTGTCATCATGGATCCCTATGTGGGGCTTAAACTCACAAACCATGAGATCATGACCTCAGCCAAAACCAAGAGTCAAATGCTTAGCTGACTGAGACACCCAGCTGCCCCTACATCCTTCAGTGTCTTAAGGGTAAGGTAAAAGGATCTCAGAGCATCATGAAATTTTTATTATCATAGAAAAAGTTTTTGGGGGGTGCCTGGGTGGCTCAGTTGGTTAAGTAACTGACTTCAGCTCAGGTCAGTATCTCACGGTTTGTGAGTTCAAGCCCCACATCAGGCTTTGTGTGGACAGCTCAGACCCTGTAGCCTGCTTCAGATTTTGTGTCTCCCTCTCCCTCTGTCTCTCCCCTGCTCATTAATTCTCTCTCTCTCTCTCAAAAATCAATAAATATATTTCTTAAAAGTTTTGCACTTTCATTATTTATTTAATCAATAAATATTTATTGAGCATCTCTTATTTGCTTGGCATTAGACATTTTGTGTATAGCAGGGAACAAACTTTTGGTGTCTTCAAATGCCTTGTAAACGTTGAAATGTTGGTTTCCTGGAAAAACCTTCATACTAGAATATATCACAGTTGGCAGGAAAGAAAGTGTTGCCTCTTGGCTTCTCTATGAGTTGGTGCCCTTGCCCTTATTTCGATGTTACATATCCCAGATGGTCACTGCAAAACGCTTGCTCCTTTGCCAAGGTACAACAGGGATGCATTATCGCCTTAACTCAGAGTTTGTTTTGTGGTTTTCTTTGGAAACCCTAACATCATTTAAATGCAATTTTTTCAATTTGGCTCTGTTTACAGAACTGTAATAAGATATTTCTCTATTAATAGCAGGAAGGGAAAACCTTGCTTGTTTAGGGTTTTGGAAAACTCCTGCACATTTTTCTTGAAGGCATTTGATGAAATGGATTGCAGGAGATTTGCAGATTCCTTTTTCTTAATTTGCCTAAATGAATTTCAAGAGAAAATTAGTTAAACTACATTTTTCAAACAAATAGAAGCTCTCACTCAGCAACAATAAAGAGAATCTTAAAGGAACATCTATCAAGGAATGTTACATGGTTCCAGTAGTGCCTGGCCTTCGGGAAGGTTGGCTCAGAATGAAGAAACATCACAATGGGTCCCTTACAGCTTCTGCTCATTTTGTTTCTCCAAATGTGATAACATAGGTATGTGGGGAAGAAAGGAGCTAGAAATGGTATATGTTTAACTGTATGCTGTCTGCTCAGTTTTACCTTAAGGAAATATAACACTTTAGAGCCAGAGATCCTGAGAGACCAAGTAGGATAGTTGTGAAGAAGCAAGTGACCATCAGAGGTAACCCATGTTGACTCATCCACAAGCTTTGAACAAGATGTTCAGCAAATTTGGTGGTGGTCTCCAATGAGATCAGACATTTTCAAACTTCTTGTCTCTCCTTATGTTTATCCCTCAGTCCTAAATGTCCTTCAAACCTACATTCTCAATTTTCAAAAATGTAATCTAGTCTTTCTTCAGTGAAACTTTCCCAATTTCTATTCCTTCCATTTTCCTTTCCCCAGGAGAAATAAACTTTCCCTCTAAAATACTGTCACAGCACTCTTCATTCTTCTTTTAAACGAATACATCTCAACATACGCTTTTCACGTAGGTCAGCTAGTTCAGCTACAATGGAAGATCCATGAAGGAGGGAGGTGTATCTCATTTATTTTTGCCACAGCATATGGCAAAGATAAAAAATGATTAATGAACAAGTGCATATATGCATAAATGTGTCAATAAATGAATAAAATAATGAATGCTTTTTGTAAACCCAGAATGGAACCTCAAATTTGGTAAGTCTGGAGGTTTTGCTTGGTAAGCTGCCATTTGCCATTATTAATGGAGACGCAGAGGACTGTAGCTTCCTCATGAAAAGATAGTATAAAGAATACTTCTCTCTCTCTTTCTCTATTTCCTTCTTTTATCTTCCTTCCTCCCTCCTTTCCTTCCTCACCTCCTCCCTCCCTTCCTCTCTTCTTTCTTTCCTTTGTTCCTCCCTTCCATTCTTCCTCTCTTTCTAATCTATTATTCTTTTCCTTCTCCTCCCCTTCCCTCTCCTCCCCTTCCCTCCCCTCTCTTCTCTTCCCTTCTTCCTTCCTTCCCTCCTTCCTTCCTTCCTTCTTCCCTTCTTCCCCCCCACCCTCCCTTCCTCCATTCCTTCATTCCTTCCTCTGCTTGAACTGAATTTTATGAAGAGAGGATCATGGCCAACACCTAAATAAGATTCTCCTTGCCAAACTGTAGGTATTTTATTATGAATATCTCTGAAAGATACTGGGATATTATGTGAATTCAAACGGGGAGATACTACTAAGGGAATAATATGTTACATGCAACTTGGAGATCATTCAGTGTAGAGAGGTTCAGTGAGCTGAAGTTATGATTTCAGGAACTGACTGTTTCTGTTGCAGGTACCTTCTAGAGTCTAGTCTTGAAATAACAAGGGGGATAGTGAGGCTTTCTATCTTATCCTGCCATCCAGCTAACCACAGATGTGTTGCTGATTGTTGCGAGATAGGGTGATAGAGAAGCCCAGGCTTTACAAGAGATGGGCATATTGTGTCCTGGGAGTTATGGGCCCAGTGGCTTTAAAGGGATTGCTGTATTAGGTTTTACTAACATGTTGACTTCCAGGTTATTAGTTGTATATCTATGCAAGTGAGTTGATATTGTAATAAATATTATTTGATCTAGAAAAAGTGCTTATTTTGTAATATAAGCAATAAAACTGCAGAAGAGAACCCTAGAGATCTCTCCATATACCATGGATGGGGGGTGATCTATCAAGGGAAAACTATGTTTTCTCTCTTGTGGAGACCCAGGACACTTTGGGGAAAACCTTTGCTGTGAGAGGAAACGTAACGATGGCTGTTGACCCAGAAGCTGGTGCCATCTTAGGGACGAGCATCTTAGATGAGTGGGTCACTGCATATTGAGACATACATACTCCTTCTTTCCAATCCTTTTTCTCTGGAATATAGGATAATACTTTGGTTTGTTTGTTGGTTTGCTTGTTTTCATATTCTAGTGGTAAGATCCAACTAAGAGTTTGGGGGTGAAATAACAATAGATGGGGGAAGGAGTATACGTAAAGAAGGAGGGCCTACTGAGTTCACGAAGTATCTTTTACCATGGTTCTGTTTGGGGCTACCAGATATCTGCCCAGATTGATAAAACCATACTCTGTATTTCGTGCCTCTGTATTTTTTCCTATTTTCCATGTTTGTGATGCATCTTTCAGAACCCCAGGGAGAAGGCTGTGAATGACATCCTGAGTTCTTAATCCATGTGTTTGATTATTTTCATGAAGTTTACCCATTCATTCATCTCTGGATTTAGAGTTTGTGAAGCACTTGCCACATGACTGATTCTGCTGCTAGAAATGTGACAATGAGCAAGAAAAATTTGTTCTTTTGGAGGTGCCTCATCATAGGGTCACATGTGCAAATACATAGTCAAGATACAATGCAGTAAGTGTTAAAATAGAGGTAGTACCAAGAGTACCAAGAGGTATTGCCAAGTACCAAGGGAACATCGGAGGATGTGATTAAGATTATACGGTGGCAGGGGGAGGAGAGGGATCAAGGAAAGCTGTGAAGGTGAGGCTCTGTTTGACAAAGGCCTGGAGGACTGGGGAAAATGGGGGATGAGTATTTTAAAACAGAATACTCAAGTAGTCCAATGAGCTTTCTGTAATAATGTAAATATTACCTATCTGCATTGTCCCATACAGTAGTTACATGTGGCTACTGAGCGCTTCAAGTGAGACAAATATGATGGACTGATTTTTAAATTTTATTTCCTATTATTTCAAGTTTAAATAGCCGTATGTGGCTAGTGGCTACCATGTTAGACTGCAAAGCTCCATAAAACTCTGCAAAGCAGAAAGTAATACACGTCCTAAAAGAAGTATGGATAATGGGCAATGGCCAGAATAGCTTCTTCAGTACGTAGTTCACCTCCTGTGTGGATGATGCTTCTGGAGTGCTATTATGAGTAGGTCATGGCTCTGTGGTCACTAAAAGCTGACTAATGCTGTGTAATTGCCAGGCAACTCATTTGTGAACCCCTGCACAGTTCTCCTTCTGTCCTCCAAGCAATTGGTCTTATTATATAATCACTCAGCAATGACCCAGGCCTCAAGTTGTTTCCCTTCTATCAGGCAGAGGCCAACGGGGTATTTTTTAGGGAGTATACACATTGTAATTCCTTTTGACAAGGTTTGCTTTGGGAAGAGCTGTTATTAAGTCTGAAACAGGGAAGGTCGTTTACAGAATCAGTGGCTACCTTCCTGGCTGGGGTGACTCTGCCACCCTAACTCCTTTCTTTTTGCTCTACTTTCCCACTTTTGGTACAGCACCCAGAAAGTCATTTATTGGTGAGTGTGATTCTTTCTCTTGCTTTACTTCCATTAAGTGAGTTAAGAAGACACTCTCAGGGAAAGATGGGGAAAAATTAATGCAGAATTTTCTTCATGGAAGGTACATGAAAAAGACAAAAAAAGACAACTAGAGTTTGTGCAGCATTTTTTTTACTGCATACTGTGTATTCCTGTACATGATTTCATTTAGTCTTTACAACAATCTTGTAAGATGTGTTGGACCTCACATTATATATAAGTGAGGAAACTGGGCTCATAGAAGTTAAGAAGCTGCCCACAGTCACTCCCATCAAGTGACAGGCTGGGGCTTAGCTTTAGTCTTCTGATGCTTAAATCTTGTCAGAACATGGAAGAAAAGAGAATTACGACAGTAATAATGATTGGGGATAAATTCTTGACTGGGATGGGAGGAAGAGAGAAGAGAAGGGAAAGGTAGGAAAAAGAGGATAGAAGGAGGTGCTCCTTGCCGATTTTAACTAAAACACAAAGCTCTTGTTAGAGAAAGCAATTGATTGACAGGAACAATCACCAAAACATATCCTTCAGTACAAGTTCCTCTTGCCACATGCTTCCCATAAATAGCCCACACCATGAATTGTTAGCTGAAGGATTCAGAGCTGGAGCAAAGCTAGTGGGAAAGTCTTGGTTATGTTAAGAGTATTTGAAAGATAAAATAGGCATATTAAATACTTTGAGTTTACCTGAGCAAAAATTGATTCTAACCAGGCAGTACAAAGTCAGAAATGGTTAGGAGCATGCTATGTATGGGAACTTAGGGACAGACTTCTACAGAGAAGAGTCAGAAGCAAAGTAAGGAAATTATTGATTGAATATAGTTTAAAGCCTTGTTGGCTGTTTGTGATTGGTTGTCCTTAGCATTTTGATTTCCTAACCTTAGAGCATTTACAGACTCAGATTTTGGTTTGCTTATGTAGCTACAACAGCTTTAGAGCCACATCAGTCCAGTGGCGTCTTTAATTAGCAGAGTTTACTATTGGGAATTGCAAAGAGGAGAAGTGGAACTGTCAGCTGTTCCTCCAATGATCCCCCTGGAAACACGTATCCATGTTTTTCAAAGTTTTATGGGAAATATTACTAATGGTTAGGTCTTCATTGGAGAAAATTATTTTTTCTACGCCTCTTACAAGAGGGAGCATTTATATTGAGATAGTGAAAATCAGAGAAGAAGTAAGGTATCAACTTGTTTTTTTTTTTTTTTAAATGTTTATTCATTTTTGAGATAGAGTACGCCCATGTGCTTGAGCTAGGGAGGGGCAGACAATCTGAAGCAGGCTCTGCATTGACCGCAGAGGACCCAAAAGGGGGCTCAAACACACGAACCATGAGATCATGACCTGAGCTAAAGTCAGATGCTTAACCAACTGAGCCATCCAGGCACACCAGTACCAACTTGTTTCTTGAAGGAAAAGTTTACCTAGTGCCAAAGTTCTCCAGTTTGTAGCTGTATTAGCTGAAGGAAAATTCCACCAGCTTGAAATTTAAATCTTAAGATTGTTGATGCCATTGCCTGATCTTCTTTTAACATAAACTGTGGTCTCAGAACTCTGTTACCTAATTTCCAAATTAACAAATATTTCTTGGACATCATTAATGAATTAGGCATCATTCTAGGAACTAGGAGTACTGTAGTGAATAGGACACAGAATTGCCCTGCACACATAGTATATGATCGAGCAGAGGATACAGACATTAATCAACTCAAATAAATACGAAAATCGCCAGTGTAAGTGTTCTCCATGAAAAGGGTGGTGCTCTGAGAGCTTAACTAGGAAGAATGTGATTGAAGGAAGGAAGACTAGTGGTCTTGATTTTAAGTTTTAAGTTTAAAACTTAAACACGCACACTTGCATGCTGGGCACACTATACTGCTGCCCCTCATATAACATGGATTGTCCTGGTTTCCCAAGTGTCTCATTTCTGCAAACCAAGTACATTTGTGAAATTGCTTTAGGGAGCATGAGGAATATTTCTTGTGCGACTGCAAGAGTGTGGCATTAAAAACATAGACTGCTGAACAAATTAGCTTGACACACACATGCAACTGGTGTGTGTTTGATTTTTACCTGTCATCTATTAGCAAGCATCTGACTCTCCTGGCAATCATGACAGCCTATCAAGATTATTTAGTAAGTCTCTATGGTCTATTAGAACTTAAGTAAAGAAGAAAGGAAAATTATTTTATTTACTGGCCAGAAGGCATGGAGAAATTTCATCATTTCTGTAACTGCTCATCTATAAAAAAACACAAGTGATTCAGGAGTGCCTGGGTGGCTAAGTTGGTTAAGTGGCCAGCTCTTGATTTCAGCTCAGGTCATGATCTCACAGATAGTGGGTTGGAGCCGTGCGTCGAGCCCTGCACTGACAGTGCAGAGCCTGCTTGGGATTCTTTCTCTCCCTCTCTTTCTCTGCCCCTTCCTTGCACACACGCTCTGTCTCTCAAAAGTAAATAAACTTAAAATCACATGATTCATATTTTAAAATAGGAATCCTTATTTAAATAAGGAAATACATAAATTCCATCCAAACATCCTCTGTGTTAGAAGGAAGAGATGGAGACAGCTTATTATTTGCCAAAGACAAAGAGTCCCTTAGGAGCCTATTACTTGAGCCCAAAATAAACTGAGGGCACAAGCTCTTTACTATCCCCCCACATCTATATCTATATCTATATATTATGTGTCTATATCTATAGCTACATCTCTGTCTATCTATATATAAATTTTCATAATCTAACATGTGTTGTCAGTTTTGGAACCACTAAGAACAAAAACATGATGCTAATTAAACTTGATACAAGGCCTTATCCACAGTCTTGTACAACACATGAATCCATCAGGTCAGTCTCCTATTGCTTGGCAATTTCTTCTGCTGTCCATTGCTTTGTTTGCTATGCAATAGGCTATTTTTTTAAACGTGTCTTCGATGTACTATAAGGTGGCTTCTTTGACTTGTTTAGTCCCATGAAACATTTGGTTGTTGCTTTATATAAGGGCAGGTGGAATTGATGTCATTCTTCCAGTGATGACTTTACTAATGTCAAATTTATGTCCCACCTTTCTGTCTGTGTGCTTTTTTGTAAGCACAATAGCCTTTTGTTTCAATGTTATATCCTTATGTAATTCTAAAGACATTTTATTTTGCAGTTAAACTTGACCTTTGTTGTTTGGTCACAGAACTCAAAGAAAGTAATTAAAATAGCAGCATGGCTAAATAGGCACACAACGTGCAGGCAGCAATGACCTTATTATAGCCTCTCCCTATAAGACGCCATCAACTCTAAGAAACATTTCTGTTTGAAAGATGTTAAAAATGTAACAAAAAAGTCACATATCCTCTTATCTTTGAAATATGGTACATTATAAATTAAATATTTTTACAGAATCTTTATGGAAAGTCTTATATCTGATTGAAAGTTCAATGGAAATGAAATTAATGATGATATCTGCTCTCAATGTACTCACCCCCCGACCCCCACGCTCTCCTTTAGCTTCTAAGACGTCCCTTAGCTTCTAAGAAAGCAGAGGCTTTACAGATACCTCAGAGGTGTTGTCAGGAACTTAAACCTGGTGCCCAGATTTTTGACCAAGCTTGGTGAAAGAGGCACCTCCCGTAAATGCTGAGCAGCTTTCTTTCCTGCTATGTGAACACTTGGCAGAAGCGTTGATGACAGTTGCAAGAATGTGATGCACAGCAGTATTCTTTACAGCAGTTTAATCTGTGTCATCAAATCCCCAGAAACCATGATTAATAGCAGCACTTGAGTTTGTTCTCAAGTTGTATATTTGGCAGTGGTGAACTTTGATCTACAGTTTCACTTTAAGGAATCATTATGACACAAACTTTTCTGCAATCCTTCCATCTAATTAAGCTCCACACAGACACCATGGAGGGGAACGTTTAATGACATTACCGTAAGCTGTGTGTTTATGACACCATTTTTAAGCACTTTCATACTGGGAGACAGTGTGTATGTCATGTCAAGGCACTGAGTCGCCAGAGTCTCACAGAGCAATCTCATCACTCAGAAGTAGCCCATGCAGCATTTTGATTAGGAACACAGAGTGGAAAACTAAACCTATAGGAAATTGTAGGCCAGGGATTTAATCTCAGATAAAATTATTTCCTTTCGTATAGTTTGATGGGCTAAATTAGTAGTTTCTTATCTTTCTCTTCTCTATCCTTCTTTCCCTGCATTTCAGTGTGAAAACTACTCTTCCCATTCTCTTTATAATAATTTTCTAGAGCATTGCTGCCCAATAGAGATATAAAATGAGCCACATATGTAAATTTAAATTTTGAATGGTGGCCAAATTAAAAAAAGAAACAGATAAACTTAATTTTAATAAAATATAAAATATTCTATTTAACCCAATATATCCTAAGTATTATTATTTAAACATGTAATTAATATAAAAATTCTTTTTAAAAATTAATTAATTTATTTTTGAGAGAGAGAGCACAAAATGAGTGAGAGACAGAGGGAGAGAGAGAGAGAATCCCATGAAGTACAGAGAGAGGGAGAGAGTGTGGAGCCTGGAGTAGGGCTTAAGCTCACCCAAAGCAGGGCTCGAACTTCACTTGGTGTGGGGCTCAAACTCAGAAAATGTGAGATCATGACTTGAGCCAAAGTCGGATGCTTAGCCAACTGAGCCACCCCGGAGCCCCATAATTAATATCATTATTAATGGGAGATTTTACATTTTTTGACTAAGTCTTTGAACTCCAGTGTTGATTTTACACTTAACAGCACATCTCAATTTGGATGCTAAATTTTCAGCATAGTCCTTCCAAAACAATAATGTTTTACTTAATGAAAAAGTATTTTACATTGCTTCTTGTATTTAAATTAAAACTTTGATTAAGTTTGAGTAAAATTAAAAACCTGCTTCTACAATAATATTGGCTACTTCTCAGGTGCTCAGTGGCCCCAAGTGACTAGTGGCTATCATATTAGACAATCAGTGGGAACTAGAGTCCCGTGATTTGGGGATTTAATTTAATTCTATTTAACACTTGAACATATGCATCTGGAATTATTGGGAAAAGGAGAAGTAAGAGCATTGAGATCCCTACAAGGACCCGTGTGGGACTTGGAGGTAAAAGGACATCTTCCCTTTAGAAAGTTTAGGACTGAAAAGAGCAATTCATAGAAGCAGAACACAGGATCCCTGTAATCTCTTACAAAGTAGTAGCCATTGTTATGAACTTGTTAGCCTTATATTGATGACATGAATTAAAAATTTTGAGTCACAGAATGGGACTAACACATGACGGGTACTTAGTGTTAACATCCTTTACTTCCTTCCTCATATCCACTGGCATAACCATATAATACTTAACCAGTTAAAGGATAAAAACAAGTCTATTTATCCTCAAGGGCAGTGAATGGTTGTGATTCAGGATGGATTCTCATAAAGACAATCATTGGATAATTGTTGAAAAAAAGAGGAATTTCTTTTATACTTTATGAAAATGATTGTTGGTTTATGATGAGCCTTAGTTATACCTGGTGTGCTGGAGTTGCATGTATTTTGAAAAGAAGACACAGTTGAAATTGGATTTTGGATTTATTCGTCACTCTAATAAAAGTGGAAGGGGTCATGATAGGGCAAGTGGCATGGAGGCAAGTAAAATTGAGAAGGGTGGAGACTTGTGGTCTGGTCAGTGGAGCAGTTCTGAGTGTGGCTGGTCTCCTATGACTTAGATAGTATAGCTTGCTCCCGGCCTGAGCCTGCCCAGGACGGATGTCTTTGGCTTCTCTCTCCGCCACATGGTTTTAGATGCAATCCAGGCTTTCCGAGAGGGCACCAGGCCAAGGTTTCTAGGCTGAAGGACAAGATAGCAACTTTTGATGGAAATGTGCCTGGCCTTCGTGATGCAGTGAGTTAATTAACGATGTTCAAAGTACTAAACTACCATCAGCTGTAATGGTTACAGAAACTGAGTCTCCATGAAGAACATTGAGGTAATGGAAATCCAATAAAAAGCAAAGTTGAGTTGGCATTAGAGAAGGGGTAAAGGGAGCTATCAAAGAAGCTGGACTTAACGTCTGTGCAGCTGACCCACCATAACTTCAAGAAAAATCTGTTGGTCCCTGACACCATCGTTCCTACCAAAGTGAAAATAGGTTGGATAAGGAGGATTATCACTGTGGCTTCCAGAGCATATTATCCCTTTCTGCTGTTACCGAATTTATAAGAAGAAAAGAAAATGTGCTGTTTTGAAACTGACTCATTTATGGGCTTCTACACTGAGATGATTCTGAAAGTTCCTGAAATATGTGAACAGAACTGTTCCACCATGAGGAGTGTCACTTTTAGAGATCAGAACTAATGCACTAGTTCATGAAGATTATGGTTCTATTAACATTATTCTTTAATTCCTCCTGCTCTGTTGGTGTATTTGCCTTGTTTTTTTTTTAAGCACAAAGAACTGTGCTCATTGACCTTTAAAAAACTGGTATTTTCTTCCTAAGTTATTTGATATTTGGTCTTCATGTTGATTCTATTATAGGTATGTCTCTGTTTTCCTGAGTAAACAGCTTGGGGTTTCTCGTTAGCACTCCCCCACCCCCCGGCTTTTTCTATCAAGCAATGAGGAGTAGGCTTTGTCAGGCACTGTTAAGCATCTGTGGCTTGGAAAGAAGAAAGGCAGAGAGCTGGGAGGTTGCTTCTTCTCTTCCTTCTTCCGGTGCAGGCCATTCCTTCCCCCACACCTCCCTAACTAGTGGGTGGCCAGTGGTAATAATCACAACTGCTCTTTTTTGTGCACTTATGATGTTGCAGATACTCTGTTAAGTCCTCTACCTACTTCATATCATATTGTCTATGTAATTGTGCTAGGGAGGAAATAATATTATGACCCCCGTTTTACATACAAGGAAACTATGATTCAACTAGATTAAGTGACTTACCAAAGTTGCACAGCTAGTGAGTACTCATGGAAAGACTTATACCAGGTCTGATTTGCTCCAAGCCCACTTTACAAAGGTTCTTGAATGTTCCTTGGCACTAGTAATTCAGAGTCTTAACTTCAGAATCCTTAGCCGCAGGGCTTCCTCTTCCTAGTGACTTCTCTCCAGGCTCTCATGCTAACTTTTCCTTTTCTATTTTATATGTACAACGTGCCCTTTGGGTTCTGCTTGTGTTTTGGGAGTAGAAAGCTTCCAAACTTTATAATACATAAAAGGTTGGCAAAGGAAGCTTACGTTGATTAAAAGACAAACACAGAAAGTTGGAAAAACAAGGGAATCAGGAAGTCCAGGACAGACGTTGGCCAAGTGAGGGCTGAAAAGAGAAGGATGCAGAAATGAGAGTGAGAAGTTTTGTTTTTCACATTTGATGGCTTTACCACCTTTTATGTGTGTGTGTGTGTGTGTGTGTGCGCATACATGCACACGTGTGTCTTAAAGAAGCAATTACTTACAGTTTTCATGTGCCAAGTAAAATTCTAAATGCATCATGTATATTTTAACACATTTGGTCCTAACAACACACCTCTGTACTAGGCTATTATTATTATCACCCCCATCTTAAAGATATGAACACTGCATACCAAAGAGGGATTAAATAATGTACCCAAGGTCACACAACCTGTGAGTGGCAAAGTCAGGATTTGTACCCAAGGACTCTGGGTCCGGAAGCTTGCTCCTCATTACCCTGCTACCCCGCCTCCTGCACTATGCTGGAGAACTTCAGAGTTCCAGAGCACCTCATAAATGCTCCCCAAAGCATCTGAGCAGTAAGCAGGGCTCACTTACTGCTGTTCATTCCCAGACCTTTTCTCTGTCCAATGCTGTCTATTCTATGTCACGCATGGTAGTTTCATATTTGTTGAATAAATGAATATTCTAGAGGGGAATAGGGAAAAAGTTTTTTTGAACCTTGTGATACTGGAAATGGATATTCTTAATTCTCAACTGTAGGACACAAGCTTCTCACTCCCTGAATACACACACACACGTGCGCGTGCACACACGCGCACACACACACTACACTATTTAGTTTCCAACTGGCATACTATCCAAAACCAACTGATAAGTGTCAAGTTCTTGCACAAATGTATCCCTTGAGAGTTTCTTGCTGTGAAAGAATAAGTGTCATGTTCATGGATTGGCAGGAGGTATTTCTTATTTTATCTTCTTTTTGGGGATCCCCTGCCCAGACCCCAACACAAACACTTAGAGCTCTGGAGTGGACAGAGAATGATCGTCTAGCATTGTCCCTGAGATCCCCCAGCTGAGTGGGGCCCTCCACAGTGACCGAGGACAAAATGTGTGAGCCAAAACACATGAGCTTTTGAATGCAGCCTGTTTCTTTCCCCACAGCTCTGTAAAATCAAAGTTTGAGGCACTGCAGGAGCTCTTTTTAAATGTCCTGGCCAGCTTGCTGCAGCCCAGATGTTGTTCCAGTCACTGCACTGCAAGCTCCAATAATCGCATGACTTGTGCCCCCCGGCTGCAGACCCACTCGCCTCCACTGGCACTGCTCCATAGATGTTACAGATGCCACAACTCATTTCTTTGAAGTCAGTGTGTTTTTTAAAAAAACACCTCTTTTGACAGATTTGGCCCAACTTCTCATTATATAAGCTGATCTGTTGGAACATCTGTCACCATTGCGGCTCCGGCCCCCATCCTCCACTAAAGTATAATAACTTGACATTAATAAATAATGAGGCAGTGCTGAGTTTAACGCACATATTATGAGGCATTGAGGCTAAAATGGCAGCCTTTCATCTTTCAGGAAGACCAAAAGCCCAGATTAAGCAAACAAGGGAAACTCAGCTAGAGCCCAGATGAAAACTTGCAACTATTGCTCACTTAAAAAAAATTATAATGTACCTTGCCTAATTGACTGTCTCTTAATAATACAGATTGACACAAGGTTAATGGGAAGGGCTGAAGCTTCATAGCTGGATGCATATTATACACAGTAACTTTCATTCTGCACCCTCTCAGTTACCACTTCTCTCAATGCTTTCTTCTCCCAGAGAAAGTGTTTTCTTAGCAGAAATAACCATTATAATTCAGTCTTGTGTTGACCTCTACCATAAAGAATAACACCCTAGTGCTATGATATACTTAGGTAACACCAACACATGAGAATCTCATTGATGTTATAAATGTTTGCTCCTTGTTCTTCTGTGGGGATTATCTTGTGTACCTGTTATGTGAATACTTTATGGGCACATGGTAATAACTGCCCTTGGTGCAAATAGAAAAGGAGGCAGAATCTGGTTATGTTGTAGTGTGAAATTCAAAGGTTTTGAAATTCAAATGTATTTCTAAATATTAATGGCCAAAGATAACCTAAAATCAAGGCAAACGCATGAGGTTAAAAAGATGGCAAACAAGATGTGGTTCCAGCTTTTGTTCTTTGCTGCATGCACACGCATTCACACACACACACAGACACACACACACACATACACACAGACACTCACACATGCAAATATTCACACTCCTGTCCTGTACTTATGTGCCAAGACTATGCCTGTCTTTGCATCATGAGAGCTCTCTAAAGCCAGAGAGAGCATCTGTCTGGTTTAGCCTATACATCTCTAACCTGTATCATGCATGTGGATGCTTACTAAATATTTAATGACAAAGAAAACGGTGCTGTAAGTGAGGATGGCTGCTATTATTCCCACTTCAGAGATGAATGAATGGAAGGAGAAAGATGAATTGCCTTGAAGCCCACATGGCAAGTCAGTCTCAACTTGGAAGGCTGAGCTCCTGGACTATACTTGGACTCTCTGTTTCTGAGCGCTTATCTTTGGGATTGGCTCAGAAGCATGCTAAAATTAAAACAAAAGCCACAAAACTCTGGGAGCTTACGTTTTAAAGAGAAGATAGTGCAGAAGTCAAAAGTAAAATGACCAAAGAGTGACGCCCACCCAAATTGGTAGACACTAAAGTGGAAGAAGGAAGGGAAGCTTCTCTGATGGTGCCAAGCCCAGGAGAGATTTGTCCTTAGTTCCTTTAAGGAACTCTGCCATATAGTTCAATGTAGTTATGAAAAAACTCAATTTCCTTAACCTGGCAACAGTTCAGCATCATTTACCAGAGTTCTTAGTGAATGTGACTCGCTCAAGTTGCCGGTCAGATTGGAGACACAATTGTTCCTGACCATCCTCACCCCTAGAGTTGATTTATCTGAAAGTGATTAAGGATAATTTATTATTATTTTTTTTTTTACAAATAGTTTATTGTCAAATTGGTTTCCACATAACACTCAGTGCTCATCCCCACAAGTGGCCTCCTCCATGCCCATCCCCCCTCCCCCCCACATCCATCAGTCCTCAGTTTTTGTCAGCATAAGGATAATTTTTTTAAAAAATAGTACCCTGTCTCAGTTGGTTAAGCATCCAATTTTTGATTTCAGCTCAGGTCATGATTTCATGGTTCGTGGGATCAAGCCTCTTGTTGGGCTCTGCACTGACAACATAGAGCCTCCATCTCTCTCTCTCTGCCCCTCCCCTGCTCTCTTTCCTTCAAAATAAATAAATAAACTCAATAAAATTAAATAAAATAAAAATACCACTCATGTGTTTATTTTCTATTTTAATGTAGATTCCCATGTAGAAACTGATTTATAGCAGTTCTGATTCTTCCCCTTCAGACCGATGCTATGTAAATGTTGGTGTAATTTTTGGTTGACTCAGCACAAAAATATCAATCACCTTAATCTGCCTGGGGTCAAGCTGTCTGCTAAAATGCTGGATAATTTTGATATTCAGTTTTATCCCTGGACTAAGTTTCTTTTAATTAGAAAGAATAATTGAGTAGTAAATGTTATGGTGACTTAACCCTTTTAATACATCTCTTTCTATTTGTTAAAAATTCATGATTTGGTCTCAGAACTCAGAAAGGAGAGCAAAAAGATTATAAAAAAATGTTTACATCTATATGTAGTAAATATAAAAATATTTATATCTAGATGTAATATCTAGGTGTAATATTTATATCTAGATATAAGAGTTTTATATCGCATCTGTCTAGAGTTGACTTGTTATAACAAAATCCTATGTAACTTCGTGGGCTACTATGGAGAGCTTGGCCCTGCATCACTGATGTATTTGTCTATTTGTGTTACCAAAATCCACGCCTGGTCGCGCTGTTGGCTTTGGGCTCTGCAGGTTGCCTACCCAATAACCATCCTTCTGTTCTTCCTTGCTATGAAAACTGCAGTTGTCTTTTGGGAATTATTTGCTTTCCTGAACTTCTTTGTGGCTGTTGGTGACATTGTGAACACTTCAGGCCAATAAGATATAAATGACTGTAATTTAGGGATTTCTTAAAAAATTTTTGTTTTCCTGGTGTAGGATAACTTCTTTCATTTCTTGTTCTCTTCTACTTTTCTTCTTCTCACTTAAAATGCAGATATAATCCTAGAGGTGGAAGAGACATTTTGTGAGCACAAACATTGAGGCATAGTAAAGATAAGTTTGAAATGGAAGATTTGAGCCAGATGTAGAGGATCTTGTATGTCAGGCCATGAACTCTGAACTTTTTCCAGTGGGCCAGTCAGAGCCAGCCACTGGCAGGTTTTAATTGTAAGAGTGGCAAGAGTGGCAAGGTTTTAATTGTAAAGTGGAGTATGGGGTCAGTTGTAGAGAAGGAAGATTCTCCAACAGAATTGCAGATTAAAGACAGGAACATGAGGAGGCTGGACTTTAATTAAAAGACTGTAAAATGGTATTCTGAACCATATTACAGTGAACTACTGAGTCAGTAAGTAAAACTGGGCTGGAGTCTGCTTGATATGAAATTGAGTGTTAATAGAATCTGGCATCTGATTTTAAGTAGAGATGCAGGATTTAGCTAAAAAGCCATTATATATGAATGTTTGGTTTTTAATTCTTGCTTTCCTTCTTCCCCTTCTTCTACCCCCTCCCTCTCTTCCTCTGTCTCTTCTTCTCTGTCTCCTTCCTTCCCTCATTCCTTTCACCCTCCTCTTCATAGCTTTATTCCAAACCAGGAATGGTTATCTTTGGGAAACATAGAGGTTTCATTTTATGTGTGTTCACACATGCACTCATTTAGCCATTGAGCTAGGGTAAAATCAATGGAGAGAGCAATTGAAGAGCTACTATCAGTAGGCAATTATGCCTTATGCGAAGGAGTTCTTTAACTTTAGCTTGCAGTCCCCAAATCCCTCTTCTTTGGACACATGGTATTGCAAACCTGATTGTTACAGGGCACCATAACCTCCTGACCCCACAGTGGCAAAAGCTTGGCAGGCAAAATGGTGGATCTTATGTTCTACTTTCTAATGCTGCTGTCTAGTCTGGTGTGAGTTTTTGATGGGAGATAGCCTAGATGTGCATAAATTAAACTGACTTCTACTTCCTGCTCTTACTCTTCACCTTCCAGATTAAGAAAATCACTGTTTTTTGCTTGTTTGTTTGTTTTTTGCCTGCTGCATATTTGGAAGATATTCAGCTCCGTTGTGGTGCACATTCAGTTGATTATTATTTGAGGGTTGGGCTTGGAAAGTGAGAACATTGCTGTTGCTCTTTCTGGAGACAGTCAGAAACAAACAAACCAAGAAAATCTATAGGCTCCTAACAGATGGGTTTTAGAAAGTAGGTCATGTTATGAGCCCACCAACTTTGATGACATCCTTGTAACAGAAACTAGATTCCTAAGTGTCAGGACAATACAAATGAGGTTCTAAAATGGTCTCTGGATCTGTTACAGCTTCCAGCTACAGCTGGGAAAAAAGTTGGGAGGGAGGTCTCTAAGGATTCAGGAAAGTAAAAACCATGCTGGGAAACCCTGAATTCATTGCTCTGTCTCACTCCCCCTCCCCTCCGCCCCCTGAAAGAGATTGGGATTGACTTAGTCCTGAAGGAATTAAGATGATACGGAGATTTCAGAAAAAAAGTGTGTGTGTGTGTGTGTGTGTGTGCATGTGTGTGTATGTGTGTTAGATGGTGTGAAGACCATTTTTCTTCTTTTCAGTGAGAAACTTACTCAAACAAGGCATATGAAGCCTAAATAACTAGACAAAGAGATTGTTGCTGCTTTAAGATGGTCTGTTTCTGTCAACAGAAAAGCTAGATGGGTAAGGCCTATGAGGAGGGAAGAAATCCACTCATCTTCTTCCTGGCCTGGGATGTATATGCCAGGGAGCCCTTTTTATTAATAGAATTATGTACAGATCAAGTTGATAAGCCTGGAGCTCAGAGGAAGAGGATTATAGGTCTATGAGACCTTGTAAGACTAAGATAAAGTACCCTTGTGTATTTTCCACTCTTCAGCCCTGGAGAGGGGGAAATAAAATACCTTCATAGATCCAAATATCTGTGGTTTCCCAGGCTTCATGCCTCATTGCTGAGTGAGAACAACAATTGGAAACCAGGAGGCGCATTTATACATCAACACAGTTTTGCCTCCAACAGAATGAAGGATGAAATGGCCTCCCCTGATTACGTCTTCTTGATTGTTTGGCTGACCCAACTGCTAGTCCATCGGAAATCTGTTTCCTGAGCTCAACTCCCTCAAAACATTGTTGAGCTAGAAATGCTCTTCCGTTACTTTTTGTCTTGTCTGAAGAGTATTTGCCCTTCCTCCCTCCCTCATGATCCATCTACGGCTGAGATCCATAAATATTTCTTCTTTTATTGCTTTGTCAACTTGAATATAAATTTTGTCCTATGCAGAAATTTAGCATTATAGGCTATTTACCAGGCATTGCTCACACTTGTTTGTTTATATGTTGATTTTTGTTCTGTTATCTTCTTACATCAATTCTTCAGTAGAATAGGTCCACCCTTACGAAGATGAGTGATTTGGGCCTTCCTTTTCCAGTCAGCCTGACAGATGTCAAGTATTTCATGTTCATACTGGGTGAGAAAAGAAAAAGCAAGACAATATATAACATTAGCAATAATTACTGCATATAGTTTAAAAAATATATACATACTATATCTTGATAGTATTTGAATGCACTGGAATTGTTCCTGACCATACCTACTGCCTCTTCGTCTTACATAAAATTACTGTGGGACAGAGCTTTGCCTGGTGTGTGGAAGCTATTGTCCACTTGAGGTAGAGTGGGTCATACCTGAAAATCTTAAAGTATAACTGTTATTGTGTCAGTGGCTCTTGTACTTTGAACAACAAAACTACTATTCATGCAGTAAACATGCCAATAAAAGGAGGTCAGCAAGAAAGACTCAAACTGCTGACCCATAGCATGTCTTGGACATTTTATGAAGAGAAAGAACCTAGACTGAGGGTGCGAGGATTGGATGCCCAATGATTATCCACTGGGGGGAAATGATATGCTATTCACCATGCAGTCACTCAGGATCCATCCTGTAATAGTTCTGTGGGAAGAGTAACAATGATTTAAGACACTTGATTCTACCCTAGGTTTTAACAGGAATGTGTATTTTGTAATGTCATATGGATTCATCCATCTTTCCTATTCTTATAAATGGAGAATAGAAACCCCCGAAGCCAAGGAAAATCAAGGAACATTGATAATCCACATAACTTAAATTCTCCTGGACTTTGACTTCCTTATCCATCTTTAAAATGACCTGAATTAGCATGTTTTTCATCTGACATTTTCAGATAGTTCTTTTGGTTCAGTAGGTACAGAGGAAAACATTTGGTTTCTGTATAATATTCTTATGAAAGGAGCTTTGTGCTAAATTTTCAAATGCACATCCAGGTCCTAACACTTTCTAGCCTTGAGACTTCGCATGCTTTCGTTAACTCCTCTGAGCCTCAATTTCTTAATCTGTAAAAAGAGAACAACAATAGTACCTACCTCATAGAAATATTGTGAGATTAATTCATCTCGTCAATGTGAACCAGTTAGAACAGTGCCTGGTACATAATCAGCAGCATTATGTAAGCACAGCATCACTAACTTAAGTATATACACTGACCAACGGGATTTCTATAAAGGAGAATTTTGGGTGCCATTAGATATGAAAAATGACCATCAAGTTTTCTAAGGTATCTGACTAACTAGAATTAGCAGAGAAAGCTGCCATTATACCAACTCTACAGTATATGGTATGGAAACTATTATATCTGAGACTATTGTATCTTTATTATAAAGGGTGTTCATTTGTGTATCAATTTTCATTTGGGCCATTGAAATATGGAGTGAACTTGAACATTACCTAAGATGGCTTAGATTCTACACTTAATCTTAGCCAAAAGGCCGATAAAATGGCTTGGATTCTAAATATAGGTAATTCTTAAGCATGGGAGGTAGAGAAACATACAATAGTAGGCATCTTTCTTACATGTCCCATGGTCATATTTTCTTGGGGTCTAGCAGGTATATTATGAAAATACCTACACAGATCAATCTTATAGGCTGCTTTCTCACCATCTCTAACACCTTCCCCTTGAGTCTAGCTGTGAGTCCCTGGGAAAGGTGACATGCCCATTAGATATTACCAGATGTGTGTCACTACTATATTCATCAGTTAACTCACTACTGTATAACATAAAATGGAATTGGATTTTAAAAATTGAAAATCACAGAGACACCTGAATGGCTCAGTCAATTAAGCATCCAACTTTGGCTTGGGTCATGATCTCATGGTTCTTGAGTTCAAGCCTCGTGTTGGACTCTGTGCTGACAGTTTGGAGCCTGGAAGCCTGCTTCAGATTCTATGTCTCCCTCTCTTTCTGCTCCTCCCCTGCTCATGCTCTGTCTCTCTCTCTCAAATATGAATTAATGTATTAAAAAATAGAAAATCACAGAATCCAAAAAATGTTTGGCTGCTGCTTCCCAAATGGATTTGTATATGATTCTGTCATATTTGCTAACATTGGTAAACAACCTAAGATTACTTCAGTTTCTACTTATTCAACCACCTTACTTATTTTTAAGAATGGGATCAATAATAATGATAGTACGTTTCCTCTGCACAGTGATGCTGTGCTTACACTCAGTGAGTGACATTTCAGTATGGAAGTGGTCACATATGTTTAAAAGAAATATACCCAGACATAGTCATTAGCCATACTTATCAAGATGTTGAAATCAAGTATAGAATCTGTGCAGAATTGGAAATCCAAATCCATAACTACTGAATGTGATAGACTAATATTTGGAGGATCCTAATTACTAGGTTCAGCTTTTAATGGCTTTTAATCGAGTGCATGCATTAAATTGTTCTATTCAGTATATCAACAGAATCAATATGAATGAAGATTGATATTCAACTTGGTAAATATTTATTGAGATAAATTCTAGGAAAAACAACAATCTCCTCCATTTGCTAGATTCCAAAGAAGCATTCCTTTATGAAAACTGGCAAGAAATGAATTAAGGAAGATTTGGCAAAGCAGGTAAAATATGATAATTTCTGGGTCTTAGAATTTTCATTTCATTACTTTTGGAATTCAAACTTCTTAAGTTTGTCTCACCAAGTTCCAATAGTTGGTGGGGTCAATGTATTTTTGTAATAAATAATTAGGTAGATAGTGATCCTTGAAGGTACAAATCTGGGTGAAGTGGAAACCGACTTTCTCTCCCTTTGTGCTCTCTTTTTGTAAAAACTCTGAACTATGCAAATGACCATGGCTTTAAATTTCATGATCATCATTTTCACAACAGTCCAAAGACGTTTTATACACAAGCAATTATCTAAGATTAACACATACATTCAGCTTTATAAATCACAAACAGTAGTGTACAAAGCTGTTTGCCTACAGAGACAGAGTTAGCATACTTTGTTTAGACATAAAGGGATCATTCTGCATGTTATTTATTCATTACTTTAACCATATTAAATGAATAATGAATATGAGGCTGTCTCCTATGGGCTGGGAATAGAAGTAAATGGTTACTGCCTCCAAGAAATTTATAATTTAGTACTCTAGGGAACAACTACAGAAATAAAAAGTTGGAAATACTATGAAAAAAATACATGTAGGATTTAGTAGGGTTCAAAGGAGTACGTGATAATTTGGTCAAAAACAATTTGGTTGAAAACAAATTAAGTATATAGTTAGTAAAATAATGAATTGGTCAGAAATTAATATTCCCAATTACTTCTCTTTAATGTATTGGTAATTTTGTTGCACGTGGGAGCAGTTTTTCAAATTTGTTATTAGTTAGACATAGTTGCCCATAATTTTTTGAGCATTTACTCTCCCAAGACAAATTAAAAGTTAAACAAAAACAAGGGGGAAAAAAAGGAAGAGAAAGGAAAAGAAACCAACTCAGAGCAAGGAGAGAGTCAATCCTAAATCCCACTGGGGTAGGTAGGGACACAAGTAGGGTATGGTCATCCAAACCTTCCTAGAAGTGATGTTTAAGCTGAGTTTTGAAAGATGGTGGGTGCTTTCCAGGTAGGTAAGAATTAAGGATGGCATAGGGGAGGGGTTGCAGAAAACCATTTTAGGCAAAGGGAATTGCTCTTTGTCCAGTTTAATGAATTTTTTCCTTATATTTATTCTATTTTATTTACCTTTCCTGAGACATATAACATGAGCACTCCTAATCTTAGTTCAGGGCAGCCAGAAGACCTGGTGAAGCTGCATCAAGCATGGGTGACTGAGATCAAGACTGCAGAGATGGGGACTGAGGCCAGAGCAATAGGGGAATTAGAACAGCAGGTATCTAGGGAGTAGAGAAAGGGCCAGATTCTGCAGATAGCCTGGAGGGATGCATTCCTATGCCTTTAAGGCTGGGTTACTGTAGCAACACTGTTGTGAGTATACTAAGCATTGGAATAGTAGTGAGGATAAATTGAATCTACATCTCTAGCTCTGAGCTAAACTTTTTAGAAAAACTGAGGTAGTTTTAGGTCATATGTACCCATTGATGACCAGTTGAGGCAGAGCCAAACTTTCTCTGGAGGAATGTTTTCCCAAGTTAGGACTATTGGAGTTTAAAAGAATAATATCAAGCTTTGAGTTCACATGTAAACGCACTAGAAGGAAGGCCACTGTGGAGGAGAGTTGGTAGAAAGAACAAACAGTAGATTTGGACCTCCATGGACTGCTAAGTTTTAGATATTTAAAGACAATAAGAATGCAGTTATAGGGGCGCCTGGGTGGCTTAGTTGGTTAAGCGTCCGACTTTCGCTTAGGTCATGATCTCGCGGTTCATGGGTTCGAGCCCCGCGTCGGGCTCTGTGCTGACTGCCAGCTCAGAGCCTGGAGCCTGTTTCAGTCTGTGACTCCCTCTCTCTCTGACTCTCCCCTGCTCATGCTGTCTCTCTCTCTCTCTCTCTCCTAGAAATAAAAAAAAAAAAAAAAAGAATGCAGTTACAAAGACAAGCATGCAACAAAAGACAACCAAAGAAGAATCAAATTTTAAAAATAAATTAATTTCTAAAATCCCAATGGATCAGTAAAATAGCAGATTAGACAAAATTGAAGAAAGAATTAGTGAACTGGAGTTATGTGAAGAATCTACCTACAATACTGCAGAAATTTAGTAATATAAAATGTGTAAGCAAAATTGAGAAATGTAGAAGATGGAAACAGGAGGAGGTCTTACAGCAGGAGTTTAAAATAATCTACTAGAGAGAATGGAGGAGATGGAATATATAAGTAATAACTGTACATTAGAACTAATAAAAAAAATCATGACTGTATACCTCCAAGGAGTACAATAAATATAGCTCAAAGAGAATAAAGAAAAAGAAAGCTATCCTAAACACATCATAGTAAAACTTAAGAACACCAAGACAAAGAGAACATATAGTAAGTAGCCAGAGAGAAAAGGTGGGTCACCTGTATAAGAACAACAATAAGAATGGCATCAGTCTTCTCAACAGCAATGCTGGAAGCTAGTAGACTGTGGAATGTTGTTTTTACAATGCTGGTAGATAATAACTATCAACCTATAATTCTGCCCCCATCCCCTCAAAAAACTATCTTTCAAAAATGAGGGTAAAATGAAATTTTTTACAGATACAAAAATTCAAGAGCAAGAGAATTTACTACCAAGGATTTTGCTCTAAAGGAACTCATAAAGGATATATTTCAAGAAAAAGGAGACTGATATCAGAAAGATGGGCTGAGATATAAGAAAGAATGATGAGAATTAAAATGATAAACAGGTAGGTAAATTGGACATTGTATAAAATAAAATAACTGTACAATTTATGGTGCTGCAAAAAAAAAAAACAGGACTTGAGTATTAGAAAACAGTAGTTTACAAAAGCAGTGAGGGGAGACTAATTATTCTGAAATTTTATGTTGTCAGAAAGAATTCAAGATACTTAATTTTATATTTTGTTAAATTAACTTATGCTTACCAAAATTTTGAGCATAACCACTAAAAGAAAGTAATAGCCATGAGCTCGTAAATGTGTAACAATTTTCTCTCTGAAAATAAAGCCTTGATTTGTGGAGTTTGCCAATTTCTGTGCTGTAAATACTGCCACAATGGCCAATTTTAGGCTACCAACATGAACTTCACTGAATGTGAAGTTAGGAAAAGATGTGCACAATTGACTCTCATGAGTTACTACAAACCAGCTCCAGCTCATCAGTGAATAAAGTATATAAATCCCAAAGCCATAGAGAGAGAAAAGTGAAATGTGGAGGGAAAAACCCAAAAACCTCAAGTTAAAATAGCCAAGAGAGGAATAAAGACATAGGAAAAAGTGTTGCAAATTGAAACCAAAAAGTTAAGATGATTAAAAACACATTTGAATATATCAATGATGACAATAAATGTAAATGGGCTGAAAAACTGAGCTATTGTCTATCTATAAAAGACATACCCAGAGCAAGAGTAATCACAGAAGATACCTAGAAAGACAGGCAAGTGAGATAACAGGAAAACCAAGAGAGTGTTGTGTTCTGGAAGTCAAATTAATGAAGTATTTTAAGAAGGAAAGAGTGATCATTTTAATAGAGGCCAAGAGTTCTCATTCAATATCTATGTTTATTTCAAGCTTCTCTAGGTTAGATAGGCACTATGTGACTGGATTCTGGCCAGTGGGATGGATATCTTGTTATTCCTGTTCTCCATTCATTATGAGAGACAAAGGGCCAAGCTACTGAGATAGAAGATTCCCACAGGCTAACAAAGTCACATAGAACCCCAACAAATACCTACTGAGTATCTAGGATATCCTGGGCACAGTGAAGGCTACAAGGAAAGAAACATTGAATAAATTAGGCATGTTCAGTGCTTTTGTAGGCTTATACTCTTGTTTCAAATGTGTTTAAGTTACAAAACCATGTAACTTGCTTCTACAAACAACTATTTCCATGGTACAGTGATATTTCCCCCCAGAAGCATTCCTACTAGTTACTCGACTATAGCAATATGTGTGTGGCCCCCACACTTTCTCTTGTGCATCAGGCAAATACAGCCTCAAGGCATCCAGGAGGCTCCTCTGGAAACTGATTCCTTCTGTGTTGACAGCCATTGGTCTGTATTGCTTTCTTTTACCATAGTTGGTTACAGCGTACTTTTGTGCTGGCTATGTGGATAGGTCCTGTATTAGGTGAGATAAAAGCACAAGTACACATATACAAACACACATTTATGCATTTATGTTCAATGCACAGAAAGTGGGTTCATACTGAATAGTACTAAATGTATTAAGATCTGGATGGACCCAGAATGTAGGCTGATCCAAAAGGTGCCTGTATGTTTCATCAAATTCTAGAAGACTAGAAGAAAACCTAGGAAAAACCTAGGAGATCACTTAACCCAGTACTTACCAAAACTTTTTCAAAAACACATGGAATGTGTTTGCAGAGCAGGGACCAGTATGCATGGAGAGCTTGATTTAACAATACACACACACACACACACACACACACACACACACACACACAATCAAATAACTGAAAGACAACTTCATGAAACAGTATGTGATGCAGTGTATTTTTTTTTTATCTTGTTCTATCCTATCTTATCCGTATAAAAATTACCTGTTGAGGGCACTTAGGTGGTTCAGTGGGTTGAACATCCAACTTTAGCTCAGGTCATGATCGTGCGGTTCATGAGTTCAGGCCCCTCATTGGGTTCACTGCTGTCACCTGTCAGTGCAGAGCCGGCTTCCGACCCTCTGTCCTCTTCTCTCTGCCCCTCCCTGCTTGTGCTTTCTCAAATATAAATTTAAAAAAAAAACATTAAAAAAATTACTTGTTGGGGCGCCTGGGTGGCTCATTTGGTTAAGTGTCCTACTTCAGCTAAGGTTGTAATCTCATGGTTCATGAGTTCGAGCCCCGCATCAGGCTTTGTGCTGACAGCTCAGCCTGGAGCCTGCTTCAGATTCTGTGCCTCCCTTTATCTCTGCCTCTCCCTTGATTGCACTCTCTCTCTCTCTCTGAAAAATAAATAAGCATTAAAATTTAAAAAAACCGATTGTAGCTCACTAAATTGATTTTATATATCACTAATGACTATAACTCACAGTTAGACCAACTCTCTTAGTTACTAGAAGAGAAAACTGAAGCTCGGAGGCACAAAAACAATGATCAGCATCATGGAGTTATTGCAGAGCAGGGACCAGAGGTCAGGTCTCCTGGTCCAGAGGGTTATGTTCTTTTTGGACCACTTGCACCTCTTTTTGACCTCCTTGGATCAGGGTTCAGTGTAAGCAGGACACATACACACTTGAGGCACTGCCTTGCCTTCTCTGTTCTGCCTGCCCCTGGCAAAGATTGCCAGAGAATGAGCACCTTTAGAGTCAGTTCGGCTCTTCTGCTGAATGCTGAGTGGTTTATCCACTCCTGTGCTCCAGGAATGCAGGGAGTTGAAGACAGGCTGCATTTTTTCTAAGCTAGACAACTTGGTCTCAAGGCAAACCAAACCGTAGCACAGAACGTGAGGTGAGTTTGCCCTGGCCCCTTCATTTATCTTCCTTTAATCAAACAGACGAAACGTTTTCATTGGAAAGAGGAGATTGTTATCCTTGGCTTTCTTGTGTCTCCAGCAGTATTTTTCTTAGGAATGTGTTAATAGCTGCAAAAATTTTAACACGTCTTCAAGTGCCTCTCACATTAGGAGATTCTTCTCAGTTGTGGGAAAAGTGGTTGTCAGTTTGCCTGGCATTTAAGCAAAGTGAAAATGTTTCTGACAGGTAGATTAGGCTCTTACTTCAGATGTTCTGTCTTTACCGAATGTGCAGCTGGAAGCTTCAGAGGGGGAGACAGTTTTCTTGCCAACTCTGATTCCTTCAGTCCTCATTCACTCCCAGGCAGTTGAGTCTCAAAAATGGTTAACTTCAGGGCTAGTATAGGAAAAGATCTGGGAGTTTCTGATTTGGAGATCATGTGTTGTTTGGTCTTTTTTTTTTGTAGAAAGCAACATGGCCCTTCTGAGAAAACTTTTAAACTTTTTTTTTAAGAAAGAAGAACACTTAAAAATAGGAATATATATTTATTATATATTATATATAATATAGGTATTATGTAATATATATATACATATATATATTTAGAGGAAGTTGAGAGACAAATGTACAAAAAGAGAGAGGAGATTCCTAAAAATGGCTATTCAAGTTTTTGTTACACCTTCAAAACATATTTATTTAATGGAATCCAAAGATAGGGCAGGGTGGATCTGAATTCATCCAAGTTACAAATTCCTGCATATTCCATTAAAAGAGATATTCTTCTGTGGACATGACAATAATAACTAGCCTTCTGTGTTCCTAAAGTACTTCCCTGCTACTATTGCCTCAGCAATTAAATATTTTTGGGAGATGTGTAAACGCTTCCAAATGAATTTTTGACATTTTTCTGTGGGTCAGCTGGACAGATTTTCTGGCCTGAGTAGCTTAACCAATCTCAACCACACTCACTCCTGCTTCTGTTGTCAGCTAGATGATCTAGGATGGCCTCATGCCCATGTGTGACAGTTGGCTGTTGGTTGGTTGAGGCGATTCTGGTACCAGATCTTGTTTTCCTAATCATCCATCAGGCTGGCTCAGGCTATTCTCTGTAACTTTGAGCATGCCAAACCATGCTATATGTGCTGCCTTCCACCTAGCAGTCCTTTGCCATGCTGTCTTTCTCTCCGTCTTCCCATTTCAGTGGTACTAGGTCAGGGTATTATATCCAACCAGGAAAGAAAACTCCTATAAGCATCACCAAACTTTAAGGGTGATTCTTTGAGGCCTCCATCCTCCTCTCCCCTGGGGAGGGGTGATATTTTCTCTTCATGAATATTTTCTTTTAAAGTTTATTTATTTTGAGAGAGCATGAGTGGAGGAGGGGCAGAGAGAGGGAGAGAGAGAGAATCCTAAGCAGGCTTCACACTGTCAGTGCCACCCAGGTTCCCATCTCTTCATGAATATTGAACTCTTTACAGGTTCCCCTTAGATTCATTGGGTGGCAGTGGTGCTGGTGACAGTGTGTGTGTTTGGTCAGTTCTGGAGTCTCTCACTATGAGAGGTGGGTGGTGTATGCCTCCAATCTCTAGTGACTCCCTGGATTGAGGATTTTTGGTACTGAGACCTCCCTCAACTCCCCCGCCAACACAAGGTATGTACTTTAGTTACAATAGAAGTAATGAAACAATAAGAGAAATTCCATATTATAGCAGATTGGAATTTAGTGCTATAACAGCACTGGATGGGGGGCACCTGAGTGGCTCAGTTAGTTGAGGTTCTGACTCTTGATTTTGGTCAGGTCACCATCCCAGGAATGAGCCCCACGTTGAGCTCTGTGCTGTGCATGGAGCCTGCTTGAGATTCTCTCTCTCTTTCCCTCTACCCCTCTCCCCTGCTCAAGTGCTCTTTCTCTCTCTCTCAAATTAAAAAAAAAAGAGTGTGCAAGGGGAATCATGCTTTTTGCTTGGAGGTTGGGAAAGGCTTCTCAGAGGAGGTGATATTTCTATGGTGACTTTTGGAAGCCCAAGAATATCTCATTTATGTTTAGACTATATCTCAAGAACAGCAGATCAGAACTACCAGAATAAAGCAAAGGGCAGTGATCTGAGTGTAGGTGTCACAGCACTGCATCTAAGGTGGTCCATATTAGTACTTCACCATTCTTTCACTTGTGACCTCTCTCCTTTTTGTCCAAATGACTGCTCTGCTCTCTAATTGTCTTTTGTCTTGAGCTCTTTCTCCTTTTATTGGCCTCTTCCTCTCACTTGATTTCCTCTTTAACTTTGCTCTACTCTAATTACTTTCTCTTTTTATTTTTTCTCCTCCTTTCTCATCCATTGGCTGTAACCTACTGTTTTTACTTGGGGACCTAGCTCAGCTCTAAGGAGGTTTAAAGGATTAAAGTGTTGGCTGAGAACTGAGGTAACTGGAACATGGGTACCCTGGAGATTTGTCTCATGAAGTGGGATCACTTTGCTTTGAGAAGAGAACAGTTTCTCAATTCCATTTTTCCCTTTATGTCCTCTTGAGGGGAATTTTCTCTATACCTTTTTTTGTTTTTCTTCTAACACCTCCCCTCTATTTCTTTTTTTTTTTTTCCCTCTATTTCTTTTATAAAGATGGGTGGTGAATAGGATGGAATGAATGCAATGCTTTCTTTATGCAAGATTCTCCTGCTGATTGAAGGGCTTACCTTCCATATGCCCTTTGGAAGCCAAGCAAAGTATTAACCCAGAAACTGTGCTTCAGAAGGCAGTTCTGGAGGGCTCTGCAGACAGCGTTACGAAGCTCAGCGTGAATAAAATTTAGGCTTGCAGTTACTAGATAGGAAGCTCTTTGAGTGCAATTTTCGTCTTCGTCTTCATTGTATCCCAAGAACTGACCAAGTGTCTGGCACCTGGTATATGCTCAGTAAATGAGTAAAAAATTTTTAAAAATCCTGAATGAATGAGTATGGCTCAAATTCTTATTTATATCTCTAGCTACATTTTTCCTGGATGAGTTTGCCTGAGACTTTTAAATAGACTGCTTGGAAAGTGGATTTGTGGTGTGGCCATTTTATCACCTTAGCGAATTGGCTGATTGCACATAGACAAGCACATCAATGCCTCCTATTTATTTATTTGTTTGTTTGTTTATAGAGACAGAGTGAGCGAGGGAGGAGCAGAGAGAGGGAGAGAATTGGAAGCAGGCTCTGTGCTGTCAACAGAGCCCAGTGTGGGGCTTGAACCCAAGAACTGTGAGATCATGACTTGAGCTGAAATCAAGAGTCAGTGGAGCACCCGAGTGGCTAAGTTGGTAAGTGTCCAACTCTTGATTTCTGCTCAGGTCATTATCTCATAGTTCAGTGAGTGTGAACCCATATTAGGCTCTGTGCTGACTATATGGATCCTGCTTGGGATTCTTCCTTTCTCTCTGCCTTTCCCCCACTTGTGCTCTGTCTCTCAAAATAAATAAATAAAACCTTTAAAAAAATTGAGATATTAAAAAAAAAATAGTCAGACACTTAACTGACTGAGGTTCCCAGGTGCCCTGAGTGCCTCCTATTTCAAGATAAAAGTTGGATTGAAAGAGAAAAGCATCTCTAAATCAAGTGTTTGCATCTTTTTTTTTTTTTAAATATCTTGACATTTGTTTTTTGTTTTTTGTTTTTTATTCATTTCTAGGAGAGAGAGAGAGAGACAGTGTGAGCAGGGGAGGGTCAGAGAGAGAGGGAGATACAGACTCTGAAATAGGCTCCAGGCTCTGAGCTGACAGTCAGCACAGAACCCGACGCGGCTCTCGAACCCACAAACCGCGAGATCATGACCTAAGCAAAAGTCAGACGCTTAACCGGCTAAGCCACCCAGGCGCCCCCAAGTGTTTGCATCTTAATCAAGAGATGAAGTTCTGTGTATGGATTCTTGGTTCATTCTGTATCCATGATATAGGAATAAACAAAAAGAAAATGTGCATTTTAAGAAAGCTTTTATGCATCCACTAGTCCCCTTGCAAAGTGGCTCCAGAGCCTATTATAGCAACTTCTGTGGCCTTGGGCAGGCCAAGAAATAGTCTTAATTTGCTCAGGCCCTAAATTATAGACTATACATTTGCAACTGTTTTGAACTAGTCAGCAAAATCATAGTTTTCAACAGGTTTTAAAAGAACCATTGCAGTTCACAGGTTAGAGTGTTTTAGATTATGTTGTTGCAAAATAAAACAAATTTGGGTTTTTCCTTTCCTGAGGAATGGTGAGATTGAGCTGTATCCAAGAAAAATGAATAATGCTCATCTTGTATTAAATTGTTCATCAGAACACAGACTTTTTTTTCTTTTTTCTTTTCTTTCTTTTTTCCCCTTCCTTCTTTTTTCCCCTCCCTCCCTCCCTCCCTCCCTCCCTTCCTTCCTTCCTTCCTTCCTTCCTTCCTTCCTTCCTTCCTTCCAGCAACTATCTATTACAACAAGTTCTCATACTGGCCCAACATAATCAGGAGTAGACAAGTGATCTTTGTGAGCCATGTATTGGGCTAAATTCATCTCACAAAAACTGGAATCTTATTTTAAGAAATAAGGCTTCAATTAATGTGCTGATAGATTTGCATCCAGAGCAGGCATTACTAGAATGTAGCACTTTGGATTTAATAATTAAATGTGATAAGCTAAGCACTTCACAGTTACATTTAAACTCTTGGCTACATCAGTATATAATGTAGTTTTAAACCTTTTACATCTTTTGCCACTGAAATTCATCTTTTAAAAACTTTTTTTAATGTTTTATTTATTTCTGAGGCAGAGAGAGAGACAGTGTGAGCAGGGGAGGGTCAGAGAGAGAGGGAGGTACAGAATCTGAAGCAGGCTCCAGGCTCTGAGCTGTCACACAGGGCCCGACATGGGGCTTGAACCCACGAACTGTGAGATCATGACCTGAGCTGAAGTCGGACGCTTAACTGACTGAGCCACCCAGGTGCCTCTGAAATTCATTTTTATGTTCTAACATCTCATGTTTTTTTAGTTTATCCTAATTGTTAAACACATGAATGGACATCTGGGTTTCCTTTACCTATGTGTTAAAGGGGTTTGTTCCTCTGAAAACTATGCCTGCAATTCCAAGCATTTCCACCAGGTGGACAAAGGAGCCACTGCACTGTGGTTAACTAAGCCCTTACAGTGAGGTAACTGAGAAGGGAAATAGCATGAAAACATGAATGAGCCTAGTTATTAGTTTTTGGAAAAATTAGACTTCTCAGTAATGTGTTCCTACAAATGAGATGTGTTGGTAAGAGATGATATAAACACAAAGAAGGTCTATGGCAAGATTTTTCAAAAAAAAACATAATATTTAGGCATAATATGTTAACTTTGACTCAACTTGTACAGTAACCACTAACTTTATCTAGGTTCCCTCTCTTTCCTCTCAAGATATTTACAAAACAAGTACTAGTTTTGGATTATCTACAAAAAAGTTACTTGTAGGATATTCACAAGCAGCTTTTAGCTTTAAAATTAAAAATCCCGTAAATTTCCTCTGTTTGTTATGTGATCTTTTGGTTCCCAATTATTTATTTAGGGGCATATCTCCTCTCAGCCTATATTGTCACTTTTGGCTACTTTCTGTCTATTCACTGCCTCTTAAGGGAAGCATCAGAGTTTTTGTTTTCAATAATACCCTAGACTTTCAAAACACATTAAAAAGGATATATATATATAAATATATATAAAATATATGTTACTCCTAAATATATATATTATACATTACTTTTATTTTAAAGATGAAACAGCCTTGTTAATATATATTAATATTATATATATTACTTTTATGCTATTTATTTATTTTTGTGTTTTATTTATTTCTGAGAGAGAGAGAGAGCATGAACAGGGGAGGGCCAGAGAGAGAGGGAGACACTGAATCTGAAACAGGCTCCAGGCTCTGAGCTAGCTGTCAGCACAGAGCCCGACGCGGGGCCCGAACCCATGCACCGTGAGATCATGACCTGAGCTGAAGTCAGATGCTTAACCAGCTGAGCCACCCAGCCACCCTACTCTTATTTTAAAGATGAAACAGCCTTATAGCAAAGATGTGACCTATCATAGGTTGGATCATAAGCTTTATGATTTAATTAAACATTATACATTAAATTATAATATTATGCATAATATTAAACATTAAATTGCTTGATATTTGGTATCAGATGAAATTGAACTTTTGAGAGAGGTTATGGTCTACCCCAGTTCACACTGTTTGAAGTGGAACCACTGGGTTTGAGTCTAGGATTTTCAGCTCACAGATTCATGCTTTCTTACATTCTTTATACACTTAAGACTCTAGCCCATTCTATTGATCTTTACATTTCATTATTTTAAAAAAAGTTTTTTAACGTTTATTTATTTTTGAGACAGAAAGAGACAGAACTTGAGCAGGGGAGGGGCAGAGAGAGAGGGAGACACAGAATCAGAAGTAGGCTTCAGGCTCTGAGCTGTCAGCACAGAGCCCGACAAAGGGCTCGAAACACAGACCGTGAGATCATGACCTGAGCCAAAGTCGGCTGCTTAACCAACTGAGCCACCCAGGCGCCCCTTTACATATTCATCATAACATGCATGTATTTCATTGCTATTTATGTCTATGTGCCTCTATACTTCCTTTGTTGAGTTGACAAAACATTCTTTCCAAGACCCCTTCTTCCAGAAGCAGGCCGGGTGTTGTCCACACCCATTGGGTCTTCAGTTTGCAGTTTTGTCAAGTGTGTGCAATAGTTTTATAGTCCAAATCAGATTTATGTAGTAAAATCAATTGCTGTTCTTCATGTTTCAAAATATTAAGAGCATTTTTGGAGCACCATCTGTGTGCAGAACTCTGGGTTAGGTGCCTTTGAGAAGACACAAAAGAAATGATAAGATTGGGTCTCTGGTTCAAGGAGCACAGAAGCAGGATCGTCTCTAGCAGTGACTGCTTATGCCAGAAACACCCCAGGGAACAAATAACTTCCTACCATTTACTCTGGTAGATCATGGCATCAGGTGCAGTGGAACTTGTATGACACCATTCACATTAAGTTCTGGATTAAGCTCCTTTAGAGAAAATAAACAAATGCCAAAGCAACAATAACAAACCAAAACAGGGCAGTGGAGCGTAGGGTGTGTGTGTGTGTGTGTGTGTGTGTGTGTGTGTACACATGTGCATGTGTCTGGTAAGGAGGTGTGCCAAGAAGAATTTGACTCACGCTGTCTCATATTTTCTAAATATTCTAGGAGACAGAAATGGGAATCAAATTTCCTAGGTTTCGATGTTCAACAAATTGAGTTCTTTTTTTTTTTTTTTTTTTTTTTTTTTTTTTGAGAGAGAAACAGCATGAGTAGGGGAGGGGCAGAGAGAGAGACACAGAATCTGAAGCAGGCTCCAGAGCCTGATGCAGGGCTCGAACCCACAGACTGTGAGATCTTACCTGAGCTGAAGTCAGATGCTTAATCGACTGAGCCACTCAGACGCCCCGAAACTGAGTTCTTTCTGATGTCTATATCTTACATAAGGCACTCCAAGTGTGTTTCTTGTTTTGTTTACTCATTCCCAAATATTTATAAATCACCTACTATGTGCCAGTCCATGTGCTAGTAACAGGTAAAGAGGCTGTAGACAACAGTCATGGTCCCTGCCTTCATGAAAACTTCTTAAGAATGTTTTTGTGTCACCAATGTTTTTAAAGACTATTTTCCAGATATTGCTTCCCAAATCAACACATTAACAGAAGGAAAGATAGCAAGGACTGTTACTGTTACGTGTTCTACTCATCCATATGATGACCACCTATACGAAGATAGATGATTTTCTTTATTTTCTTGTACCTCAGATGCAGAGGAAGCTGAATTGGTCATACTCCTTACTTTATGACACACTGTGTCCATCAGTCTGTGTGAAGCTACTCTCTTGTTTAGTTTTATTATATTACTTTTCCTCCATCATTCATGAGATCTACTCTTATTCCCACTTTTCTACCATCAGCAGCTGCTTTAGCATATATGTTCTTGGATATGCAAGTATCCTTAAAGAATATATAATGCTCTTTGCTGAAAGTATATGTTTTTAGTTAATGCATGAAATTATTCTATATATTCTCTAAATATGTTTTTTTCATAATCAAGGCTGTGTTTTTTAATATCTATCCATTTGTTGCATATCCTTGGAATTCAGTGCTCCTAGCAACTACATAATATTTCATACTGTGCATCCATTATCTTTTATTTATTAATTCACCTACTGATGAACAGGGTTGTTTTTACCGACTTGTTACTATGACCAATGGTATGATGTGTACAGCCTCATAAATGTCTTCCTATGAACCTGGGAGAGTGTGTTAAGAGTATACCTAGGAATCAGATTGTTGAGTCACTGGACATTTGCATAGACAATTTCACTGAGAACTGAATGGCTGTTCTAGTGTATGTTTCACCACTTTCTCAGCATCCCATACGCTTGCCAACACTAGGTATTTTCTGACTTTCTAACTTTTGCAAATCTGTTCAGGGTAAAGTAGTAAATTTTGTTGTTTCTGGTGTGAATTTCTCTGATTGAATATGAAGTTCTGATATTTTTTAGCCAGCCAGATTAGACTTCTTCTGCCATTTAAAATAACTGATAGAAATTTCTTTTATATTCCAAATCAATCCTAGTTGGGTTTAGAAGATATAAGTATCTTCTCTCAGTCTGTCAATGATTTGTTATTTTTGTCTTAATTTTTATGTATTTTAGTATGTTGATTTTTTCCCTAATGATTTATTTTTTAATGGTTTTGTAAATAGCCCTTCTTACCTAGGTAAGCATTCATTCTATATTTTCTGCCATTTTTCATAGTCTTTTCTTTCACATTTGTTTTTAATTTGGTTAGAGTTCACCATTAATTACTAGAGATTCAATTTTACTTTCCTTCATATAGTAAGCCAGTTTCCATAACACATATTGAATCATCCACCGTTTGTGATGCCACATCCATTATATAGAAAGTTGAATTGTATATTTCTGAGTTATTTATTGTGTTTAATTTTGTATTAATCTGTTCTCGTGTCAATAGTATATTATATTTATTATCATGACTTTAAAAGTGTCTTAATATCTGGTAGGATGAATCGTTTTTTGCCTCAAAAATTTTCCATAGATTTTAGAATCACTTTGTCAAGTTTGCTTGCAAAAAACCTAGCTATGACTTTTTCATAGCTTTGTTGAGATATGATTGACATACAATAACTGCACATGTTTAAAGTATACAATAGGACCAATTTTGACATTTGTACATAAGGTTGTATATAGTCGTGACTCCAATCAAAATAATAAATGTATCCATCATTCCCCTGCATTTCTTTGTATGCCACTATAATCACTTTCTCTGCTCCCTGCCTCCCCTCCAATTTCTAGGCAATCACTGATCTGTTTTCTACCCCCATCAGTTTATGCTTTTTAGAGTTTTAAAAAAAATGGAAAAGAAGGGGAAAATGGAAAAGAAATACAGTATGTAATCTTCTTTTGCTGGGCTCTATCACTCAGCAAATTTTTTTGGAATTTCTCTGTTATGTGTAGAAGTAGCTCATCTCTTTTTATTGCTGGATAATATTCATTTGTATAGATATACCACAGCTGAAGAACAGCCATCTGTTGAAGGGCATTGCCACTGTTTTAAGTTTTTGACTTTTACAAATAAAGTCTTTATATGGACATATGCTTTCACTTCTTTTACGTAAATAACTAGAGTGGAATGGCTAGGTCATATGGTGGATGTGTGTATGTCTTTGTAACACACTGCCAAACTAATGGAAAAAGAGTTGTACCATTTTGCATTCTCACCAGCAGTGTATGAGAATGACTTTGAATTTGCAACAAAATTTTACATTAATTGATAAAGAATTAACTTATCTGACTGTTCAATCAGCTCACATGTGAAAATCTTTTCTTTCTTTCTGGACTTCTTTTATGTCCTTGAACAGAGTTAAAATTTGTTTTACTATAAATAATTTAAAATTTTTTAATGTTTATTTTATTTATTTTTAAAATTTATTTTATTTTATTTTATTATTTTTTTTTTTGAGAAGGGGGAGACAGAGCATGAGTGGGAGAGAGGCAAAAAGAGAGGGAGACACAGAATCTGAAACAGGCTTCAGGCTCTGAGCTGTCAGCACAGAGGCCAATGTGAGACTTGATCCCACGAGCCATGAGATCATAACCTGAGCCAAAGTAGTACATTTAACAAATGGAGCCACCTAGGTGCTCCTATTTTGCTATAAAAAAAAAATTTTTTTTTTACAAATAGTTTATTGTCAAATTAGTTTCCACATAACACCCAGTGCTCATCCCCACAAGTGCCCTCCTCCATGCCCATCCCCCCTCCCCCCCACATCCATCAGTCCTGTTTTTGTCAGCATTCAAGAGTCTCTCATGGTTTGCCTCTCTCCCTTTCCCCCACCATTTGCCCCCTTCTCTCCCTTGTTCCTCAGTTAAGTTCCTCCTAATCCTCCTATATGTGCAAACATATGGTATCTGTCCTTCTCTGCCTGACTTATTTCACTCAGCATAACACCCTCAAGGTCCATCCATCTTGCTACACATGGCCAGATTTCATTGTTTCTCATTGCCATGTAGTATTCCATGGTATAGATAAACCACATCTTTTTGATCCATTCGTCCGATGATGGACACTTAGTCTCTTTCCATGTTTTAGCTATTGTGGAGAGTGCTGCTATGAACATTGTGCTCCTATGCATCAGCATTTCTGTATCCCTTGGGTAAATTCCTAGCAGTGCTATTGCTGGGTCCTAGGGGAGTTCTATTAGTTTCCTGAGGAACCTCCACACTGTTTTCCAGAGGGGCTGCACCCGTTTACATTCCCACCAACAGTGCAGGAGGGTGCCCGTTTCTCCATATCCTCGCCAGCATCTAGAGTTCTCTGATTTGCTTATTTTAGCCACTCTGACTGGCGTGAGGTGGTATCTCAGTGTGGTTTTGATTTGTATTTCCCTGATGAGGAGGGATGCTGAGCATCGTTTCATGTATCTGTTGGCCATCTGGATGTCCTCTTTGGAGAAGGGTCTGTTCATGCCTTCTGCCCATTTTTTCACTGGGTTTTTTGTTTTTCGGGTGTGGAGTTTGGTGAGTTCCTTATAGATTCTGGATATTAACCCTTTATCTGATATGTCATTTGCAACTATCTTTTCCCATTCTGTTGGTTGCTATAAAAAATTTAAATTTCCTACCTGTTTTAGAAATTTTGTTGCACATTATATTTTCCTATTGGCTATTGCTGATATAAAGGCACATTTTTATAAATGTATCTTATATCTGGCAACATTACTGAGCCCTAGTGTTAATTTTAATGACTGCTGATTTTATTTAGAGTCCTGTATAGAGTTAATATCTGCATCTCCAAATACCTACTATTCCTTTTTTTGTTTTATTGTATTTGTGAGAACTTCCTTTTTTTAAAAAAAACTAAATAATAACAGGCATCCTTATTTTATTCTTTTTTTTTTATTTTTTTTATTTTATTCTTGACTTTCATGCAATATTTCTAAAATTTTCCTCTTGCTTTTGTAATTTTATCTACTTTATAGGGTAGATTTTCTTTGTTATATTAAAATATTTGCATGTATTCCCATTTATGAGAGTTTTCTTTAAAAGCAAACTAAATATATGCTGAGCTTTATTGGATATTTTCCGGTATTTATTGAAATAATGATATGATTTCCTATTTTTTTCCCAGTAATATGCTAAATACCCTGATAGATTTTCTCATGTTAAATCTTGAGAACTTAGAATTATTTATTAAATGTTTATTTACTTATTTTTGCCTGTGCCCACACATGTGACAGGCTGGGGACAGAGAGAGAGGGAGAAAGAGAATCCCAACCAGGTTCCACGCTCAGTGTGGAGCCCAGTGCAGGGTGAGATCTCCCAACCGTGAGATAATGACCTTGATCTGAAATCAAGAGTCAGACGCTTAACCAACTGATCCATTCAGACACCCCAAATTATTTTTAATATTCTGTTGGATTTATTTACATAATATTTTATTTAGAATTCTCATATGTAAGTTCACAACTAAAATGAGCCTGTATTTTCTCTTCTTGATTTGCTTTTATCTTATTTTGGAGTGAAGATTTACTTTGGAAATACATTTCATGCTAGTTTCATAAGGTAAATCATGCAGAGTTTCTTTTTTTTTTTCCACAATAACTTGTATAAAATAGAGATTTTCTGTTTCTTAAAAGTTTAATAGAATTCGCCCTTTAAAATAACTAAGCCTGGGGGCGCCTGGGTGGCTCAGTCTGTTAAGTGGCCAACTTCGGCTCAGGTCAGGATACCACAGTTCTTGAGTTTGAGCCCTGCATCAGGCTCTGAGCTAGCTGTCAGCACAGCTGACAGGCTCTGAGCTAGCTGTCAGCACAGAGCCTGGAGCCTGCTTCAGATTCTGTGTCTCTCTCTCTGTCTAACCCTCCCCCACTCACACTCTGTGTCTCTCTCTCAAAGAAAATAAATAAACATTAAAAAAAATTAAAAAATTAAATAAATAAAATGACAGCCTGGTTCTATTGGAGGTGGGAAAGTAAAAAAAAAAATTAATCATTTTACTTTTGTAGAGATTATTGGTCTATTCAATATTTAAAATTTTTTTGTGCAAATTACAATTTATATTTTTTCACAAATGTATCCCATTTTGTCAGTGCTTTCATTTTTATTAGCATATTTCATTCATAACATTCTTTTGTAATTTTAAAAATCTCTATTAGGGGCGCCTGGGTGGCTTAGTCGGTTAAGCGTCCGACTTTCGCTTAGGTCATGATCTCGCGGTTCGTGGGTTCGAGCCCCGCGTCGGGCTCTGTGCTGACTGCCAGCTCGGAGCCTGGAGCCTGTTTCAGTCTGTGACTCCCTCTCTCTCTGACCCTCCCCTGCTCATGCTGTCTCTCTCTCTCTCCTAGAAATAAATAAAAAATATTAAAAAAAAATCTCTATTAATTGTAACCTCCCTTTTTTTCTATGCTTTTGTTTATTTACAGCTTTTTTCCTATTTTAATTGGTTAGCCTTGTCATAAGTTTATCACTTTGATCTTTGTAAGAGCCAGTTTTAGTTTTATTAACCTTCTTTTGTTGTTTATTTCATTAATTACTATTATTTCCATTTTGTGTTCTTCCTTCTCTGCCCCTTCTCTGCTCATGCTCTGTCTCACTCAAAAATAAATAAAATTTTTTTAAAAATTAGCAAAAAAAGAAAACCAAAGAGGCCAAATTTTGTGAGTTTTTACAACCAATAGGATTTAAAGCTTCAGACTTTAAACATCAGAAGGTGACAGGAAACTGAGTCTACATCCTTAAAGAGACAGCACAGCAAACAGCCCCTGGAGATACAGTGTAGAGGCAGCAGTTTGAAAAGTCTCTGGGGCATATGAAAGGAAGAGTTATTTACTAATTGAAGAATGTTTCAGAGGGACAGATTTACTTGGGGGTCCCTCCAGGAACAAAGGGCTGGCAGGTGCCATTTCCCTTACTCCCCTTCAGTATAAACACTTGGCCACCCGCAAGAACTAGCTACCTAACTTGCTTATGCTATGCTTTGCCCCTTCCAGCCAGGCCTGCCTCAGTCCCAGTGGCTGCAGGCCCCCTCCACCAGAACACCAGTGCAAACCTTGCCAACACTGCATCTATCAAGCATGCTTTTCGAGGCCTTAGTCTCAGGGGCAGCAACTGCCTGTCACCTTTCATTAAGGGCACACCCAGCTATATGCACTTTACAGAGCAGCCTTGGCTGCCTTGGTCTTGACAGCTGCATATCCCTGTGCAAGAGGACTGGCATGTACAACTTGCAGGTACCGTGCACCCTACTTGTGCAGGTTTCACACAGTGGCCCCAAAAGGTCTCATTGCAGTGAAGGAGGCACGTCCCCTCTGGCAAAGGACCAGCATCACCTTGTTAAAAGTGCATGGCCTGACCACTGCTTTTAAGAGCAAGCGATATAGCTGACTTTCCTAACAGACAGAAACAGAAATAGAAAGATAAGATGAGTAGACAGAAATATGTCTCCAAATGAAAGAACATGACAAAATCACCAAGAGGACTAAATGAAATAAATAAGTAATATGCCTGAATGATCATAAAGGTACTGAATCTGAGAAAAGGGTGGAGGACATCAGTGAGACCCTTAACAAGAGATAAAAAAAACATGAAAAAGAACCAATCAGAAATGAATAACACATTAAGTTAAATTAAAAATAATGAAATAAAGAGCAGGATAGAAGAAGCAAAAGAATGAATTAACAACCTGGAGGACAAAGTAATGGAAAGTAATCAAGCTAAGCAGGTGAGAGAAAAAATTATGCAAAATAAGAATAGGCTTAGAGAACTCAGTGACTTCATCAAGTACAATAACATTCACATTATAAGGATCTCAGAAGAAGAAGAGAAAGAAAAGTGGGCAGAAAATTTATTTGAAGAAATCGTTTTTGAAAATTTCCTGATCTGGGGAACACAACAGATATCCAGATCCAGGGGAGCACAGAGATCCCCCCCAAGAAATTCAACCCAAGGGGAGTCACACCAACACACATAGTAATTAAAATGTCAAAAAGTAGTGATAAAGAGAATTTTAAAAAGCAGCAAAAGAAGACAGTTACTTACAAAGGAAACCCCATAAGACTATCAGCAGAGTTTTCAGCAGAAACTTTGCAGGCCTGAAGGGAGTGGCATGATATATCCAAAGTGCTGAAAGGGGAAAAAAATGTGTTTGCAGCCAAGATCACTCTATCTACCAAGGCTATCATTCAGAACAGAAAGAGAGATAAAGTTTCCCAGACAAACTAAAGCTAAAGGGGTTCATGACCACTAAACTAGCCCTGCAAGAAATGATGAAGGGGACTCTATGAGTGGACAGAAAAGACCATGAGTAAGAAAAGTAGGAAGCACAAAAGCAGTAAAAATAAGTATATCTATAAAAATCAGTCAAAGGATTCACAGAATAAGAGGATGTAAAGTATGAAACCGTATTCAAAAGCATCAGAGCAGGTAGGAGTGATGAATGGGCTCAAACTTAAGTGACTGTCAACTTGATATAGACTACTACATGCAGAAGATGGTATATACAACCTAATGTTAACCACAAATCAAAAAACAGTAATAGCTATGCAAAAAATAAGAAGAAAGTATATCACTAAAGAAAGCCAACTTATGGTGAGAGAAGAGAGCAAGGGAAGAAAGGAACAGAGAAAATATATAAAAACAAGCAGAAATAAATAGTAAAATGACAATGCATACATACCTATCAATAATTACTTTGAATGTAAATGGACTAAATACTCCTATCAAAAGACATAGGATGACAGAATGGATAAAAAGACAAGACCCATTTATATGCTGCTTACAATAGACTAACTTCAGACCTAAAGACAGATGCAGATTGAAAATGAGGAGATGGAGAAACATTTATTATGCAAATGGTGCAGAAAGAAAGCCGGGATAGAAATACTTCTATCAGAAAAAACAGACTTTAAAACAAGGACTGTAACAAAGACAAAGAAGAACACTATTAATAATAAAGGGCACAATCTGACAAGAAGACAAAATAATTGTAAATATTTATGTACCCAGCATGAAAGCAACCAAATACATAAAAGAATTAAAAAATAACAAATATAAAAGAACTAATTGTCAGCACTACAGTAACAATAGGAGACTTCAATACCTTACTTAAATCAATGGACAGATCATCTAAACAGGAAATCAACAAGGAAACAGTGGCTCTGAATGACACATTTGGCCAGATGTATTTAATAGGTATATTCAGAATATTCCATCCTAAAACAGAAGAATACACATTCTTTTCTTTTTTTTAAATTTTTTTACAAATAGTTTATTGTCTAGTTGGTTTCCATATAACACTTGTGGGGATGAGCACTGGGTGTTATATGAATACACATTCTTTTCAAGTGCACATGAAACATTCTCCAGAAAACATCATATATTAGGGCACAAAACAAATCTCAACAAATTCACAAGATTGAAGTTATGCCATGCATCTTTTCTGACCACAGTGAAATGAAACTAGAAGTGAAACACAAGGAAAAATCTAGGAGGAGCAAAAACACACAGAGGTTAAATAACATGTTATTAAATAATGAATGAGTCAACCAAGAAATCAAAGAAATCAAAACATACATGGAGACAAATGAAAATGAAGACACAATGGTCCAAAATCTTTTGGATGTAGCAAAAGCAGTTCTAAGGGGGAAATTTATAGCAATATAGGCCTACGTTGAGGAATAAGAACAATCTCAAATAAAAAACCTAACTTTACACTTAAAGGAACTAGACAAAGAAGAACAAATAAAACCCAAAACCATAAAAGGAAGGTAACAATAAAGATTAGAGTAGAAAAAAATGATATAGAAATTTAAAAAAAACAATAGAGCAGATAAATTAAACCAGATGCTGGTTCTTTGAAAAGATCAACAAGATTGATAAACCTCCATCCAGAGTCATAAAAAAACTGACTCAAACAAATAAAATCAGAAACAAGAGAAGACATAACAGTCAACTCCACAGAAATACAAAGAATTGTAAGAGAATATTATGAAAAATTATATGCCGACAAATTGGACAACCTAGAAGAAAGGGATAAATTCCTAGAAAATATAAACTACCAAAACTGAAGCAGGAAGAAATAAAAATTTGAACACACTAATTATCAGCAATGTAATTGAATCAGTAATCAAAAAACCCCCAACAAACAAAAGTCCTGGATGAGATGGGTTTACAAGTGAATTATACCAAATATTTAAAGAAGAGTTAATATCTATTCTTTTCAAACTTTCCTCAAAAATAGAAGAAGGAAAACTTCCAAATACATTCTATGAGGCCAGCATTAACCTGATTCCAAAACCACATAAAGACATCACAAAAAGAAGAGAACTACAGGACAATATCTCTGATGAGCATAGATGCAAAAGTCCTTAACTAAATATTAGCAAACTGAATCCAACAATCTATTTTAAAAAATCACTCACCACTACCAAGTGGGATTTATTCCTGGGATGTAAGGGTAGTTCGATATTCACAAATCAATCAACTTATTATATCATATCAATAAAAGAAAGGATAAAAGCCATATGATCATTTCAATAGATGCCAAAAAAGCATTTGACAGAGTACAACATCCACTCATGATAAAAATCCTCAACAGGCAAACCATGAGAGACTCTTGAATGCTGACAAAAACTGAGGACTGATGGATGTGGTGGGGAGGGGGGTATGGGCATGGAGGAGGACACTTGTGGGGATTAGCACTGAGTGTTATGTGGAAACTAATTTGACAATAAAGTATTAAAAAAAATAAAATAAAATACATTAGAACGCTAAAAAAAAAAATCCTCAACAAAGTAAGGTTTAGAGGGAACATACCTCAACATAGTAGATAAACATAATACGAAAACACACAGCTAACATCATACTCAGTGGAGAAAAACAGAGCTTTCCCCTTAAGATCAGGAATAAGACAAGAATGGCCACTCTCACTACTTTATGCAACATAGTACTTGAAGTCCTAGCCACAACAATCGGACAAGAGAAAGGAATAAAAGGCATTCATACCGGTGAGGAAGAAGTAAAACTTTTACTATTTACAGATGACATGATACTATATATAGAAAACTCTAAAGACTCTACTGCAAAACTACTAGAACTGATAAATGAATCCAGTAAAGTCAGAGGATACAGAGTCAATGTATAAATCCATTTAGTTTCCATACACTAATAATAAAGTAGTAGAAAGAAAATCCAGAAAATTTCATTTATAATTGCACCAAAACCTATAAGATACCCAGGAATAAACTTAACTAAAGAAGTAAAATACCTGTACTCTGAAAACTATAAAACATTAATGAAAGAAATTGAAGACGACACAAGGAGATTAAAAGATCTTCCATGCTCATGGATTGGAAGAACAAATATTTTTAATATGTCTATAATATTCAAAGAAATCTACAGATTTAATGCTGTCCCTATCAAAATACCAACAACATTTTACACAGAACTAGAACAAAAATCCTAAAATTTTTATGGAATCACAAAAGATGTCATATATCTAAAACAATCTTGAAAAAAGAAAAGCCCTGCTGAAGGTATCACAATTCCAGACTTCAAGTTATACTACAAAGCAGTAGTAATCAAAAACAGTATGATATTGGCACAAAAATACTGGCATAGATCAACGGAACAGAATAGAAAACCCAGAAATAAACTGACAATTATATGGTCTATTAATCTTCAACAAAGCAGGAAAGAATATCCAATGGGAAAAAGACAGTCTCAGGGCACCTGGGTGTCTCAGTCAGTTGAGCATCCAACTCTTGATTTGGGCTCAGGTCATGATCCCAGGGTTGTGGGATAGAGTCGCATGTTGGGCTCTGTGCTGAGCATGGAGCCTCCTTGAGATTCTTTCTCTCTCTCTCTCTCCCCCTCTGCCCCTTTCCCTGGTGCGCTCCCCCCCCCCACTTTCTCTCTGTCTCTAAAAAAACAAAACAAAACAAAGTATCTTCATAAATGGTGTTGGGAAAACTAGTCAGCTACATGTAAAAGAAGAAACTGGACCACTTACTTACACCATACACAAAAATAAATTCAAAATGGTTTAAGTTAAAAAAATTTTTTTTTAAATTTATTTCTGAGAGAGAGAGACAGCATGAGCAGGTTAGGGTCAGAGAGAGAGGGAGGTACAGAATCTGAAACAGGCTCCAGGCTCTGAGCTAGCTGTCAGCACAGAGCCCAATGCGGTGCTCGAACCCACAAACTGTGAGATCATGACCTGAGCCGAAGTCAGATGCTTAACCAACTGAACCACCCAGGCGCCCCTCAAAATGGTTTATAGACCTAAATTAGAGACCTGAATCCATAAACATTCTAGAAAAGAGGACAAGCAGTAATGTCTCTTGACTTTGCCATAGCAACGTTTTTCTAGATTTGTCACCTGAAGCAAGGAAAGTAAAAGCAAAAATAGACTATTGGGGCTACATCAAAATAAAAACCTTCATAGAAAAGAAAACAAAACTAAAAGGCAACCTGCTGAATGTGAGAAGATAATTGCCAATGATATATCTGATAAAGCGTTAGAATCCAAAATATATAAAGAACTTACACAACTCAACACCCACAAAAGAAATAATCTGATTTAAGGGGCACCTGGGTGGCTCAGTCAGTTAGGTGTCCAACTTCAGCTCAGGTCATGATCTCATGGCTTATTGGTTTGGGCTCCATGTTGGGCTCTGTGTTGACAGTGCACATCCTGGAACCTGCTTTGGATTCTGTGTCTCCCTCTCTCTCTCTGCCCCCACCCTCACATTCTGTCTGTCTCTCTCTCAAAAATAAATAAACATTAAAAAAATTTTTTTTAATCTAATTTGGGGCATCTGGGTGGCTCAGTCAGCTAAGTGTGTGACTTGGTTTCCACTCAGGTCATGATCTCATGGTTCATGGGATCAATCCCCACATCAGCTCAGAGCCTGCTTGGGATTCTCTCTCTCTGCCCATCCTGCTCACACCTGCACACATTCTGTCTCTCTTAAAATAAATAAACAAACTCTTAAAAATTAAAGAAATAACCCAATTTTAAAAAGGCAGAAGACATAAACAGATATTTTTCCAAAGGAGGCTAACAGACACATAAAAAGATGCTCAATATCACTCATCATCAGAGAAACACAAATCAAAACTAGAGTGAGATATCACCTCACCCCTTTCAGAATGGCTAAAATCAAAAACATAAGAAACAATAGGTGTTGGCAAGGATGTGGATAAAGGGGAACCCTCTCGCCCTGTTGATGGGAATGCAAACTGGAGCAGCCACTGTGGAAGACAGTATGGAGGCTCCTCAAAAAATTAAAAATAGAATTACCCTATGGTCCAGTAATTGCACTACTGGATACTTATCCAAAAACTACAAAAATACTAATTTGAAGGGGTATATGCACCCTTATAGAAGCATTATTCACAATAGCTAATTATGGAAGCAGCCTAAATATCCATCAATCAATGAATGGATAAGGAAGAAGTGGTATATATATACAATGGAATATCATTCAGCCATAAAAAAGAATGAAATCTTACCATTTGAAACAATGTGGATGGACCCAGAGGGTATAATGCTAAGTGAAATAAACCAGTCAGAGAAAGACAAATACCATATGATCTCACTTATATGTGGAATTAAGAAACAAAAGAAATGAACAAAAGAAGAAAAAGAGAGAGAAGCCAAAAAAAAAAAAAAAACCCAACTCTTTAGTATAGAGAACAGAGGGTTACCAGAGGGGTGGTGGATAGAGCAGATGGGGGAAATAGGTGAAGGGGATCATGAGTAAATTTATCTTGGTGAGCACTGAGTGTGGAATTGTTGAATTGCTATGTTGTACACCTGAAACTAATCTAACCCTGTATGTTAACACTGGAATTAAAATACAATTACATTTTTAAAAAGACTAAGTTTCTCTGTTTACTATTTGTTTAACCTATTGATAATGCTACTTGTATCTCATATTTTCTTGATCTATCATTTTGAGAGTGATATGTTAACCTCCAAATCTCTAGATTAATTAATTTCCATTGTTCTGTTAAATACATACATATGTGTACATTTATGCTCTCTTTTATATTATATTTTATTTTTTAAATGGTTTTTAAAAAAATTTTAATGTTTATTTATTTTTGAGAGAGACAGAGACATAGTGCAAGTAGGGTAGGGGCAGAGAGAGATAGAGGGACACAGAATCCTAAGAAGGCTCTAGGTTCTGAGCTGTCAGCACAGAGACCGACACAGGGCTCAAACTCAGGAGCCGTGAGAATCATGACCTGAGCTGAAGTTGGATGCTTAACCAACTGAGCCACCCAGGCACCCCTCTTTTATATTTTCAGCGATATTTTATATTACTGCTTTTTTCTACATAATACATAATATTCTCCTTTAGATGTTATGTTGTTTATTATTTTAAATTCTACTTTCTTTAATGTTTATTTTTTTGAGAGAATGCAAGTTGGAGAAGGGCAGAGAAAGAGGGGGACAAAGAATCCAAAGCAGGCTCCATGCAGACAGCAGAGAGCCTGATGAGGGACTCGAACTCATGAGTTATGAGACCATGCCCTGAGCTGAAGTTGGACACTTAACAACTGAGCCACACAGGCGCCGCTTAAATTCTACTTTTGTATATTAAAATAACATAGCTATTTGAGGAACTAATATTGTCCATTAAATTTATTATGTTTGCTGTGATATTAGGAATTTCTCTGTCATTTTTTTACATAGCAAGACTTTTTTTATTTAAAATTTTTTCTGTATTCAAATATATCATTTGATGAGTTTTGAAAAATGTATATGCTTATGTTATGACAACCCCAATTAAAATTTAGAACATTTCTTTCACCGTAGAAAGTTCTCTCCTACCCCTTCACAATTATCCATTTCCCACCCTATCTTCCTCACTGCACTGCCCTCAGCAAACTCTGATATGGTTTAAATTGCTATACATTGATTTTTTTTCTGTTCTGGAACTTCATACAAATGGAATCCTCTCTCCATTCTTTTGTGCTGTTTCTTTCTGCTCAATATAATATTTTTGAGATCTAGCCTATGGGTATGTATTGTCCATTCTTTGAATGTAGTCTATAGAGGAAATTTTTTTGTCCCATGAGGGCACATTTATATTTTTTGAAATAGCCAGGAGTCAACCAGTCAAATATACTACATAAAGTGGCTCACAAGCTGGTCAAATAAATACATTTGGTGGACAACACAGGTTTTTGGATCCAACATTTTATAAATGGGGCACGGTATAGAAAGAGAACACAGATTTTAAAATAGACAGACCTGATTTCTGATCCTAGTTCAACTGCATGATCTGAGTGAACCAAGTTACTTAAGCTGCATTAGTCCTGGGATAAAAGTACATACTGGCAAGGATAATATTAAGTTACATACTGGCAAGGATATTATTAAGTAACATGAAATGATATTGGAAAGAACTTGACACATAATGGTATTAAAATGGTTTTCTGTTGAATTAATGTAATTATTTTAAATTATACTATGCTTATATGTTTGTTAAATTTTTAAAATTACATTTTATTACTTTTAAGATGCAAGGTCACTAAAACTAGATTGTAAACATACTTCCAAATAATAAACCTTGAGAAATTGGTTGTTTGGGATTAGCATATCAATTTCTTATGCATAAATGCGTATGTCTAACTTACTGAAACTCAATTTATTCTAAAAAGTAAGTAGGTACACACCTCAATGAACACTGAGAAATGCATAGAATTGTTGAATCATTGTGTGTATACCTGAAACCAATATAATGCTGTATGTTAATTACACTTGAATAAAAAATATATATTTTAAAACTATTTTTTCACACAATTAATTTGCTTAGCAAATCTCCTGCCATGTATTTGCAGTGATAATTCTCAGCCTTGTCTTTGTCCAGATCATTACTGATGAAGGTATAGTAAAATCATTGAACTTTTACTGCTTTGCTAAATTGAACTATCCACATGAGGCCAGCTTTTCATTTATTGTAGAAATTGACAGTTCTTCCTTGGCAAAAGGATTATTTAAAAATATCTGAGAACATTGTTCGAGATCACAAGATTTCTACCTGATGCCAGAAACCCTGATTGATTCTTCTCCATCTCAGTACACTTCCTCCCTTCCCTTCAGGCCCCTACCCCTGTCAATGACCTTTGGTATTGCTTTGGTATAAATGGATTACTGGTAATGACAATAGCAGTGGCTGGCATTTGTTGACCTCCTCCTGTATGACAGGCATTATTCAGAGAGTACTTTACATACATCACTTCATTTAATTGCTGAAAAATTCTATGCAGCAGGTACTACTAGTGTCCCTATTTTCCAGAAGAAACAACTGCATAGTAGGAAGATGCAATAATTTATCCCAAACCAGAAAATTTGTATCAGAGCCTAAATTTATAATAGTAGTAACATTTCTTGAGAGTTTACTACATGATAGGTTTAAGTGAATTCCACAAGTTAACTTCTTTCTGTCATCCCAACAGTCTTGTGACATGAGTTCTGTCATTTACCAATGATGAGATCGCAGCAGAGGAGTTAAACAAGTTGCCCACATCACACACTAGTAAGTGAAGGAGGTGGGATCAGGCAGGGTTCAGAAACTGTGCCATATTGCCCCTTAATCTTATTTCTCAACCAGACAAAAGTATTTACCAGGCACTTAGTGTGTGCACAGTGTTCTGGGTCCCAGAGTGGAATCATAGCTATGTTTTCTTATTTGATGAAGTTACTGACTTACCAAAGAAGTAAAACAAAGACAAATGAACATTCAGAGGACAGGAGGAATGCTGAACTCTTGGTTACAGAAACTAGAAGAAAGGGTTTAGAGAAGGAGAGGTGGATATGGATTAGATGATTCTGTGACATCTCAATGAACCAGGTATGGCTGAGGCTGGACCTTAAAGTACTATGAGTGATGAGGAGGAAGGAGAGAGAACATTCTGGAATGCAGAATAACCTATGAACTCTATAAACAATCTGTTTCTAATTTCAGGGTTAAAACTCATTTATCTTGGCATTTTTTCTCATTAGGGAAAAAAATAAGCCTTTCAATATCTTGCTCTATAGTCCTTTCTAGTAAGATTAAATGAACTTTGTATAGTTTTTCAAAAATCTTCCAATTCTTCATTCCATCAGTTTGAAAATGTTTCATGTCCTATGACATTAACTAGAAAAGCTAATTTCCTTTCTCTTTAATTTTGGCAATAGTTTCCTTTACATAAATAATGACAGGAAGAATAAAAATTCCTTATGACACTTCAAATGCAAATTTGATTAAAATGACATCTCTTCATGCACACAGTATATTTATATGTTTTGGATCAAAGACCTTTTTTTGGCAGAACGAAAGAGAATTAACAGGTTGCTTTAATGGAGAGTCATCTGTTTTTAAAAGCTTATAATAGAAGACAGTTTTTCCTTTAATAGCAGTTAACCGGAAGGTAGATTAATTTAATAATATATTCACTGAGCATGTCCCAAACTGAACTAATGATCTTACTCCTCAAACCTGTTTCTTCTCCTATGAACCCTATCTCAGGTAGTTGCAATTCCAGTTGCTCCCTCCTGAAGGTGAATCTGCCCCTCCTCCCTTTTTCTCCACACCCAGCAGCCACTTGGGTCTGTTAATTTTCTCAGATTATATCAGGTATTTCTGAAATGCCTATAATGGCCTGATGGATCAAGTGAAACAGGCCAGAGGGGATGTGGCCAGGTGGAGAGGGCAGTAGCTACTGCCCCAAGAAGAGAACATATGTTTCTTACTGCCTGGCAGTGTTGTGAGCAGGAATGTGGCTTAGGACTGCAGATCTAAAATTTCTAAAGAGAAGTTGGAAATTTAGATCGTATGTGAAGTCTCTGGATTTTAAAATCTTGGCCATGAATTCAGGCAAAACAAAATTATGTTGCATAATTCAAACAAAACATTTATGACAAGATTGGATTTGCAAGCTGCCCGTTTGTGATTTCTTTTTCCCCTAATACTATTCTTATTCTTCGATTCACACTGCTTTTCATCCCAACTTAGGTCTGTAGCATCTTTTGTTTAAAATACTACAACAGCTTCCTAACTGTTCTCCTTGACTCGTGTCCTCTTCCCACTAAATCATCCTTCATCCTGGCTCATGAATGAAAATTTAAAATATAAAGCTGATCATATTACTCTAAAAAAATAAAATGAAAAAAACACCTTTGATGATTGCTATTGCCCTCAGGTTAATTCTGGACTCTTTGGCCTATCTGGGTCTTCCAGGCCCAACATTATATGGACCATCCCAACCTTCGTGTGCTCTGTCCCTGTGGTTTCCCCAGCCATGGTCTTGATTCCAGCACACTGGACTACACAAGATTCTCAAAAATACATGTAAATTGCTTTTGTATATTGCCTTGTTTGTCCCTTGAAAGAGAACATTCCTCTCAAGTCCTGTTTATTCTGTTCAACTCAAATACAATTTTTCTCTGTGCTTTATAACATAAAGCACAGTTCAGGGTATGGTGTGCGCTCAAAAAAATGAATGAAAGACTAGCCAATAATTTATCTAGGTCAGCTCTACATAAATTGTGTATCAACTATGACCGCCCTAGTAGAAATTAATCTCTTCAGTTTTATTCATACTGTTAGTTTAGCACCTGTCACTCTGATTTTGGTTAGAGGCACGGTGAGTGTGCATGTCTATTTCCCGTATTGAATTGTGACCTTTCTTTATTAACAGATGGTAGCACAGGCTTGACCTCTTTTAATCACCAAAGAAATACTGAGGAGTACTGAGGTGTAGTTTATGCTCCAAGAGTTCACTAGCATCTATGTGAAAGGTGGACTATAGAAGGGAAAGGTGGAGGCAGCAAGACTGGGTGCAAGATTGTTGTGGTGAGGGATGGCACTAACTTGGGTAACAGTGATAGTAATGAGGAGGAGGAGGTGAGCAGTGGTCAGAATCAAACTATATATTAGACCTAAGAGAACTGGTTGATGAAGTGGAAATGGGATGAGGGAGGAAAAGAGGGATTAAGGATAACTCCTAGCTTTTGGCCTGAGCAACTAGATGGATGATGGTGTCATTTATCAAGATGGAGAAGACTTGGGGACAGTGAATTAGGGGAGAAGGATGAGAATTGATAGTTCTGTTTGGTCCATGTTAAGTAGGCAGGGAAAATCAGACAACCAGACTTGTCAAGTAGCAATTAGATGTATGAATCTAGAGCTTAAGAGATTGATTAGTCAGGCTGGAAATTGTATTTCAAGAATCACCAGTTTAGAAGTACTATTGAAAGGCGTGGACCCAGTAAGAACATCCAGGGAAAGAATTACAGAGAGAAAGTGGTAGAGGGTGGACCTGAAGGGCATTTCCAGATGGAGTTATGAGAAAGGAGGAAAACCAGCAATTGCAGTGTTATGCTCTATAGCACAAATATTTCGGGCAGGATGGAGTGATAAACTACATCCAATACTGTCTAGAGCTAAGGAGAGATAAACTGATGTTGACTTTGGCAAGTTGTAATTTTTTGGTGACTTTGATAAATGCAATTCCACTGAAAAGTTAAGAATAAAAGCCCAATGGAATGGGTTAAGGAAAGAATAAGGGATGAAGAAGCTGGGCTCTGCTGAGAAAAGAAAAAAATATTTGATCTTTTGGAAAAATACTTAAGCTTAAAGACATTCAGATACTCTGTCCCACCTATTGTCAAAACATCTCACTATTTACAAAAATCTGTATGTAGGAATTTATCATTCTTTGTTTCAAACATTTGCTCTATATTTTACTTCTCCGATAAACTTGGATGTTAGGGGACGGTGCCTGGGTGGCTCAGTCAGTTAAGCGTCTAACTCTTGATCTCGGCTTAGTTCATGATCTCATGGTTTGTGAGTTCCAGTCCCACATTGGGCTCTCAGAGCCTGCTTGGGATTCTCTCTCCCTCACTCTCTCTCTGCCCCTCCCCTGCTGTCTCTCTTTCTCTCTCTCAACATAAATAAATAAACTTTTAAAACTTGGATGTTGGTAGACACAGCCTTGTAGATCACACATCTTAGGTCATTTCCAAAAAGACTGACACCAAAAGCTTAAGACACAGCATAATTTTGAAACATTCTGAATTATTTTGCTCTTAACAATACATGAGAGAAATCACTGATACATAAACTTTAGAAAGACAGTTTTATTAAGTATCTTGCATAGTTAAACTTAAGCAGTTGATGTTTTTGTCATTCTGGTGTTTTTTCCAGTTTATCTTTATTCCTTTTTCTCTGTTCTTTTCTTGGCAGCATTGTTTATATCATAAGATACAGACACAGAGTGACCTTTGACTCTCTACCCAGATAGTTGCCATTTTGATCTGCCAGTCAAACTCAAGGGTCTGCCCTGAAAGTTGAGACGATCCATCACAGTTTGGACACTTGGGCAGTGCCGACTAATTTTAGTCTTCAAGGCTGGGCTGATGTGAGTGGTGACTGGCAAGGCGCTTGTCCAGGGCCCAGCAAGGGTTACGACTGTCCTTATGGTTAACAACTGCACAAATAGGAACAGGCTGAGTTTGTGAACTTAGTTTCAACAAATTATTTGAAGTATGAGGCTATCTCCTATCTGTATTTATTATTCCAGCTCTTGGCATAACGAGGATGAAAAACTCTGTTTACTTTAAGCTTTTCCCATTAAAGGATCAGCGATGCTTTCTTCCCCACTCTGTGTGTACATAACCAACCATATGCCTTGTCCAAGACACTACCCAAACAGAGCCCCCAAACAACCCTCCACCCCACCCCACCCCCAACACGAGGTCTATGTGAAGAACAAGGCTCTTTGGCTTCACTCTTTCTCTATCACTAAATGTTGGGGGGACAGGGAAGGAATGAGTGAAACCCTACCTTGAAATTAGAATAAATACACTAAAAAACAAATATAGGCAGCAAACATTTTAGAGCCCTGGCAAGTCTTTCCCCTCTCCTCTGAAATGCTTCTTTTGTGAAGGAGCCCACCCAGGACTTTAGATAATACAATAGGAGTGTGTGTCTAGGAATCTTTGCAAAGGTTCTGGTTGGGAATGAAAAAGCCCGTCGGCCGCCTTTTCGTTGTGTTATACGTTGGACACTGGCAGCAGAGGATGACATGCAGAGAGATCTATCTGTTTGGTTTTTACTGCTCTGTTGTTTGGCATGCTCCCACCTGACTGCTATTGACTTGGAAGCCAAAGAAAGTCGACATGCCGGGATTTTATTGGGTCCATAGCTGCCAGCAAAGCAGCTTCTCGGTTTTTCAGTTTTTGTATCTAGAGCTCAGTAGTTTACTCATGGCCAACAGTTTCTTTCAGGGTCTCTAAGTGAGTCATGGCCCTGATGATAAAAATGTCCCCTATTCAGTCTATCCTCATCTGAGACTGGCCGACTTTACTTGGTTGAAGCAATGTGTGAATGTATTAAAAGCACAACAGAAGAATTTAATGGTTAAAATTAAAATATATATATATATATATAATTGGTGACAATTTACTCATTGGAAACTTTTAGAAAATATGGCAGGATATCAAATAAAAAATTCTCATCTTCCTAGTCCCATTCTCCACTGATAGCATCTTAGAATTCATACTTGCAGAGATTTTATTCTACATATATAAACCTATATGTTCATAATTATATACATACACATGTGCAGAGTCTATTCTTTAAAATATAGAATTCTAGCATCATGTATCTTTGCTATTTTTTACATAAATTTCTCATTAACATAAATCTGTGACACACATAGCATGTCATAGATAGATAAAGCCTTTGTCATGTCCTTCTTTTTTCTGCCTGTTTATTTTTAAAAATTTTTTAATTTATTCTTGTAGCTAACATATAGTGTAGTCTTGGCTTGTCACGTCTTTCAATTACAGTGCTATGTAAATGTACAAATGAAAGTGAGATCGAGATTTGGAACATTTTCTCATTTATTCGCAAACATATATGGAGTCCTTTGTATGTAGTAGGCAGAAATGAGTCAGCTTGATTTTTCAATTTGAGAGATTATCTTTACTTTTCACTATGAAAGGTGAGAAGTTGACTTTCTAGTTACTCTTTAAATTTCTTTTTAATGTTTTATTTATTTCTGAGAGAGAGAGAGAGAGAGAGAGAGAGACAGCGTGAGCAGGGGAAGGTCAGAGAGAGAAGGCGATACAGAATCAGAAGCAGGCTTCAGGCTCTGAGCTAGCCATCAGCACAGAGCCCAACGCGGGGCTCGAACCCACGAACCGTGTGATCATGACCTGAGCCGAAGTCGGACACTTAACCGACTGAGCTACCCAGGTGCCCTATTGACTTTCTAGTTACTCTTAACACACACCCTTATACACACAAACACACACACACTCACACTTCTCCGCACAATTCAAAGTAGTTATATAACTTTTGTTAAATCAACAGTCAAGGTTTCCCTTGAAACTTGCTCATAACTCTGTGAGCATTACTCACAGCTGAGGCACACAGTATAACTTGATTGTGTCTCCTGTCTTTCCCCTGTGTTTCTGAGGGTAGACAGTAACAGCAGTGACTCTAGACTAGGGCTGCTGGGATTCATAACCCATGTCCCCCATTTACTAATGAGGGTCATGATTGGACAAGAATTTCTACTTCTGTGTTTCTCGACTTCACATAAATTCTGTAAGGAGTGAGTGAGTTACTATATATAAAAAGCTTAGAACATTGCCTGGCAAACACTGGATATTATATTATTATATAAGCGTTTGTTATTCTCATTATAGTTTCCCAAGAAAGGGCATGAGGGAGGTAGCTTTTTTTAACCTTATGTTTTTGTTCTGCACCCTCACTTGGCTGATAGTTTGCCTATGTATAGAAACTAGTTTAAAAGTAATTTCATTTCCCCTCAGAATTTGAAAGCATTTCTTAAGTAACCAATGCAGCTTATTGTTCAGCCTTACCTTCACTCTTGGTTGTCTCTAGAACCTTTGTGATTCTCTAAGCCACCTGATTTATTTTTGGTAGGTCCCAGCTGTTGATGTGCAAAGTTATGCGAAGACCTGTCTGGGTTCCAACAGGAAGAATCTTAGTCAGCACCTAGTTTCAGGTTTGATTGGAAGCCAGATCCTCAGGCAGTGACTTTTAAAATATGCAAATCTATATGGTCCTGTGGGGGTGCAATACTAATCCTCAGTGGTCTCCAGACCAAGCTATATGGAGGTGGCCTATGGGCCTCAGTTGCAAAAATCTGGGCTCCAGAAAAATATAGAGGCTTTTTTCTCAGAGGTACCAGCAAGCTGTAGAAAGACCAAAGGAGTGTGCAAAGATGGCATCCCCTGGCCTCCATTCCCTGAGAGAGCATCTGTGTATTCTATAGATGTGTGGCAAACCTGGGCCTGCTCCTCAGGCTGATGCCCCAGGACAAGCAGATAGGTCTTATTCACAGGCAGCATGGGGTGTGTTTCAGTCTGCTGTCCGTGTGGTGCCCTGCAGTGTAGGCTGCCAAGAACTGTCTCTCCGATTGTTTCAGTCCTGTAGAGCCCAGGAACACAGGCCTCCTGGCCGCCAGAGCTAGGAGAGTAAGAAGCATCCCCTGTGGGCTGTGCATGAGTGTCAGCTTTAGCAGAGCAACGGGAGAGATCTGGGCCGGGCTGTGCCTACTGATTTTAGCATGTGGTGGAAGAGTGCAGGGGCAGAGCATGCCCTGGCTAAGGGACGGTGCAGTGACTGTGCACGCCCACCAGTGATAGCAAGATAGAAGCAGAGTGCAAAAAGGGCACCTGGCAGCACCTCTGTCCCTGGAGAGACTCCCAACAGGCCCCTGCCCATTGGCAGACAATTTAAAATTAGCAAATGAATCTCCCTCACAGGAAGTCTAGGCCCTTTTCAAACTGCTGCTTTTGCATTGGGTCCCAGGGTGAGTGAGTTTCTGCAGGAGCCCCATAATAGAGGAACCGCAGTTCCCTACAGCCCTTTGGGTCTCCTGGATACAAGCCCCTTGGTTTGCAAAGCCAGATATTTTGGGGGCTCATCTCTCCAGTTTGGTCCCAAGGATTGGTGTGGCTGGTATAGAGCCTGAATCTCTCCCTCCTTAGGGAGAAGCTCCATATTCATGAGATCCCTTCCAATCATGGGTCACCAGGGGGTCTGGGGCTAGTTTTTGGTAAGACTACATGTCTGCCTCTCCTACCTGTCTTGATGTGGCCCTTTTATCCTTTGTCGTGGAGGGAACTATTCAGCTAGTTTTCAGATCTTCTTCAGAGGGAATTGTTCCATATATAGCTATCGATTTGGTGTGTCCTTGGGAGGAGGTGAGTTTGGGATCATCCTATGCCACCATCTTGAACCTCCTCCTGAAAGCATACCTCTATTGTCTTCCAGTGAGTAGAGTTTCTTTTTATGAGGTCTTTTTTCTTAATGTTTATTTGTTTATTTTTGAGGAGAGAGTATGAGAGAGAGCACATGAACAAGCGGGGGAGGAACAGAGAGAGAGGGAGAGAGAATCCCAAGCAGGCTCTGGGCTGTCAGCACTGAGCACGAGTTGGGGCTCTATCTTACAAATGGTGAGATCATGACCTGAGACAAAATAAAAAGTCAGACATCTAAGCAAATGAGCCACCCAGGTGCCCCTCTTTTAATGAAGTCTGATGCTATTTCATGTCCTTTCTTTTGTATGTAAACTGATTTTCCTTTGTTTATTTTTGTCCCTGTTTAATTTTGCTTTGTTTGGTTTCTTTGGTATTTTTTTTTTTAGTTTCTTCTCCTAATACCTAGGTGATACAGTATTTCATAGTGATGTGCTTGAATATAAATATATAGATCTTTCTCATATTTGCTCAGGACACTTGGTGGATCCTTTTAAGTTTGGAGATCATATCCTTTACTTCCTTCTAGTTGTTGTTATTTTTTTCTTTTCACTTCAGGATGTGATTTTCTTTCTTTCTCTCTTTCTTTCCTTCTTTCCTTCTTTCCTTCCTTCCTTCTTTCTTCCTTCCTTCCTTCCTTCCTTCCTTCCTTCCTTCCTTCCTTCCTTCCTTCCCTCTAGTTTTTGTTTGTTCTTTGTGGAATTCCTACTGGTTACACACTGGCAACCCTCTGAACAATGTCTATTTTTTAAAAAATCTTTTGCTCCCTATTTTCCATCTTTTTGTCTTAATTTGGGGATATTTCTTCAACTTTACTTTTCATCTCTTCTATGGAAATCTTTATTTTGATATGTTTTACATTTCAATGAGTTTATTCTTCTTTGAATGGCCCTCATTATTTTTCAGTAACATTCTATTGTTTCATGGATGCACGATTTTATCTTATTGACAAAAATATTAATAATTTACAATGGTCTCACCTCTGCCCATTGTTCTGTTTCCTTCAGTTCCATTTACTTTTGTTTGTTTAGATCTCTGTCTTTGAAGTGAGAGGCTTCTCCAGAGAATAAATTTCTACCTTGCTAGACCAGGGAAAGGACCTGGAGGGGTCCCAGTGCAGACTTTCAACCAATTATTCTGTTTTCACTTCTGCCTCTGATCTTAGCTTCTGTAGAAACCTTGCACCTCTAATTCCTGGTCCTGTCCCAGTTCAGTGGCATGAGTTACTTATTTATGTAATGGCTTCCTCCCCTGTAAGCATGTACAGTACATTTCTACTCTGTGAAATCAATTTTCACTCCTCCTTCAGATTCTCTTCAATATTTGTTGAGGCCTTTGTTTGCTTTCATTTTCTTTGATGTTTTCTTAGTCTTTGTGGCTTATTCCTTATCTATCTATCTATCTATCTATCTATCTACCTATCATCTATTTATTTTTTTGTTTCACTATCATTTTATTAGAGTTTCAGAAGGGGATAAATATCAGCATATGTGTACAGTCTGTTCCGTTTAACTTGAAGACTTCAATATTTTTCAATAGACATATTTAAAATTTTCATTTTTTAAATTTAATTTAATAAATTCACATTTATTAGATGCCGACTACATACAAAGCCTTTGGTTGGGAGCTGCTACTTAAATTTTTAGCACTTATAATATGCTTTAGTCTTCATTAAAACAAATCCCCCAAGTAGTTCTGCTAAGCAATAAATATATTAAACAAGTGGCTTTTTTTGCCTATTAAAGTTACTGAATATTTAGTGAGTTGAATGAATATTGAATGTTTGAAAAGGAAAAATTAAACAGTATTATGTCACAAAATTTTCACATGTCAGATTACCTCCGTCTAGTGTAATACAGAGAGCTGTATTTTAGCTTTCATGCTTGTAACTGTATGTGTATGTGTGCACGTGTGTGAATGTGTATGTGTGTGAGTATGGGTATTTCTATGTGAGAGCATGTGTGTCTGTAATCATATGTGTGTGTTTGTGTATGTATTTGTGTGACTGTATGTGTATGTATATGTGCATGTGTGTGTGTTTACAGATAGAAAACAACTTTGCTGGTGATTCTAACAACAAGGTCCTTGTAATCCCTCATTGCTCCTGTTTCTCTGCTTATAAAACTGGAATTACCATTTGTCTTGTAGATATCGAAATGCATCATATTATAAAACACTTGGAAATAGCTCTGTTAGACATAAAGTAAACTGCTGCCTATAAAAGGGGATTAATGAAACATTAGAAGCAAAGGTGTTTTCACTCGTGAGGCTTATGTTCCACTCAGGCGGGATTATTAGGTCTGGATTTGTTCCTGCTCCAGGAATTACACTACTTTTCCATCTGAGAACCTAGTCACCAGTTAAAGAATTATGCTGATGAGCTACCACAGCATTGCCTTTGTTCTTTGCCCAGAGGTCTGGTGGCAAAAGGAAAGAGGGAGAAGTTGGAAAGCAGCTCATCTTTAGTACTAAAGGCCCTCCAGGGAGAGCATTATAAAGATGAAGTAAAGGCAGATAAGTAAACTTCCCTTAAAATTTTGCTGTGCAACATCAAGAGTGTTCACAGAACTAACCAGCTATCTAGTCTGCATTCAGAGATATAAATAAAAGACTTCTTTCAACCTGATATCATAAGGTTTTAGATAGCAAATATGCCATCCTTCAGTCTGAAGTAAAGAAACACTTACTTCATTCAACAGTTAAGCGAGCTGCTATCTGGCCCTCATTAGATCTGTGATTTACAAGGACTGTACAGGCCTGTGTTGCCCACGTCAGAGACCACCAGTGTAAAATGCAGCAAATGGGATTCTTATCTTTCAGCACGCCTTGGAGTTGTTGCACGAGATACACTTCTCAGTGTGCATATAATCAATCTAATGTAACCTTTATCTCTGCATGAAAGACCAAGCTGGAAGCTCCTGTGCTCAGGATCATCCTTCCACAGGCCTCCCGTTCACAGCTGCCCGGATTCCTCACACAACCCTGGGCCATGCAGTGTGCCTTGCTGAGACTAAGCTGCTCTGGGTGTGAGAACAAAAAGGGCACTATCTCACGAGGAGTTTGTTGACAAGCTGGGGAGTGAACATTTCACCAAAAATCAAAGGGTGATTTGTTCCCAAGCTTTCAAATTAAATGGTAAATGCTGGCATATCAAGAGTGGGATGATCCTTAAAGTTCAAGCCCAAGGTCATTATTTTTAGTTTCTTGCAATTAAAAAGATATACATGGAGGCTTCGCATTGCCTTCGTTTGCTAGCAATATTATTTAGAGAGTCTGAATGATAGTGGAATTTAAGCATCTTTTAGAAATAACAAGAATGGTATTTTTTAGCAAAGGCAGAATAGTGGGCAACTTACACTACCATTTTGACTTCATATATTGTTACATATTATTTTGCTTTTTAAAGTCTTTATTAAAAACTATCTTTGGGGTGAATATTCAACACACCTTTAATTCTTCGTGCTCTTTTGTCCTTTGAATCACTGAGCTCATTTCCCCCTGAGGTAAGGAGCTTTGATAATTACACCAGCAGTGTCCATTGGGTCTGAAACTCCTAGCCTTCACCAGCACTCACTTTGTAATGAATGAACAAATATGTTCATTTCAATAGTAAATGGCAAGTGAGGCCCTGTGATTCCAAAAGGTGTCTGGGAAGTCAGGCCACATATTAGATGCCCGTTCAGGCAATTAGCTTGTCTATAAACTGCTGGACAGGACCTCTATTCTCACAAATCCATCCTAAACACAAGAGAATCTAGAAAGATGTGCATGTGGATACAACTTTAAAAATTAAGCCATTGATTTTTTTTTCTTTTTTACAAATAGTTTATTGTCAAATTAGTTTCCACATAACACCCAGTGCTCATCCCCACAAGTGCCCTCCTCCATGCCCATCCCTCCTCCCCCCCACATCCATCAGTCCTCAGTTTTTGTCAGCATTCAAGAGTCTCTCATGGTTTGCCTCTCTCCCTTTCCCCCACCACTTCCCCCCTTCTTCTCCCGGTTGGTCCTCTGTTAAGTTCCTCCTAGTCCTCCTATACTGTTGGTGGGAATGTAAACTGGTACAGCCCCTCTGGGAAACAGTGTGGAGTTTCCTCAGGAAACTAACAATAGAACTCCCCTATGACCCAGCAATAGCACTGCTAGGAATTTACCCAAGGGATACAGAAATGCTGAGGCATAGGAGCACATGTACCCCAATGTTCATAGCAGCACTCTCCACAATAGCTAAAACATGGAAAGAGCCTAAGTGTCCATCAACAGATGAATGGATCAAGAAGATGTGGTTTATCTATACGATGGAATACTACATGACAATGAGAAACAATGAAATCTGGCCATGTGTAGCAATATGGATGGACCTTGAGGGTGTTATGCTGAGCGAAATAAGTCAGGCAGAGAAGGACAAAGCCATTGATTTTTTTTTTGTGAATCCAATATGTGCCTTGTTTTGAGAGAAATTGACAACACATTATTTTTGAAATCAATTTAGTTCATGTAGAGTCTAAAGGAAGAGACTATCACCATAGTTTCTCTGTTTTATATATGGCATCTGGGTTAATGTTGATACTACCAGCATTAGGAAAAGGTTTGTATTAAAGAAAGAAATGGGAGTAGATGAAATATATCAAGTTCCTACAGATAGCTGGAATGTTAAACCAAAGAATTCAACGTAATTGAGGTAATCAAATGGTCCAAGTAAAACACTTAACACCTGTGAAGACATACTTTTCATTTTTCTAATAATCTGGGAAAAAAGTAATTTTTCAAATAGGATTTGGCAATTCTGTGTCAATTCCATTGTGTCTGGGGCATAACTAGAACAGACCCCACAGCCTGGACAAGACTTCTTTGACATTTGTTTTCTGTAGCCTTGACGAGTCTTCACTGACCATTCTGGGTAAGTAAAAATGCCACAATATTTATTCCCAAATAGTTAAACTGGCTCTGGCCAGCTTCTATTTTGGGAAATTACATGTTGCCAACATAAAGAATTCCCCACATCATTTCAGTTATAAAGCTATTCTTCATTTCCTGCCCTGTGGTAGAACTGTGCTTTCTTTCTCTCTCTCTCTTTCTTTCTTTTCTTTTTTTTTTTGTAACCCATAAAATGGCTGTCTTGTAGTGAGGAAGAGGAGGTAGTTATTTCATTATTTAGATGCCATTTTTCAGACATTAAGCTGCCAAATCCATCTGAGTATTTCTCAAGAACCAACATTCTTAAGTGTACATTTTAACTGTCTAGGAGATATCCCAGAAATGTCATTTATTGGTTACAATAAAACTCATGGCTTCAACATAATTCTTTTCCTATAAAAATAAAGGTATGTGCTAAGGCAAGACATACTGGAAACAGCAAATATGTAGACAAAAGACTTACAGAAACATCTCCTTCCTTTTCCACCCCATTACAGGCATCAGCAGTGCCAGTATTGGCTAGAAAACCGTTATGGGAGGGACGCTTAATGGGACCAACTTGACCGTGACAATGCAACTCAGTTTTGGTTGTTGAAGTCCCAGGGTATATTGTGCTAATAGGGAGAAGCATAAAAAATACATTCTTCTCCAGCCCAATGTGACCAGCCACTATGAAGCTGTGCACTCCTTTGCTAAAACACACTGGCCAGCATGATGGGAAATGAGTAAGGAACATTAAACTGAGGCAAAGGGCAGGCAACCTTTATCTTGGGGTCAGCACTCGCAAACATGGCTGCAGTGATAAGCCTGTTCCCAATATTTCTGAGGATCCAGCAAGACTACAATAATAGGTCCATATACCATATGTCTAAATATTTAGAATATCTAATAAACCAGTACATGGTATATTCTGTATTCCTACCTTAAGTATACCATCATGGTGACATGGATGTCTTATACTTTGTAGAATTGATTTATGCTAAAGGGAAGATTTGAGAAAGTTGCTTTTAATGGAAAGGGGTGGGGTTGTATCACAAACTCAGGGAGACACAGAGAGGAAACATGGATATGCTGGGACAAATATGATATGTTGAAACTTTGTCAACTGCTAGTTTCACTATGCTACTTACAATAAAAATGGAAGTCATGGAAAGACTTCTGTAGATATTTTTCTTGAGATCTCATATGATTTACATTAGGCCCACATATATGCTTTATTTTTGGCTGCCTCAGTCCTAGTCTTTCTTTCCATTCACCTCTCTTACTGTTTCCCTAGGGTAATTGGCTACAGGCAAATAAGTAGGCTCCCACTTCACCAAGCCCATATTGTCTCCTTCAGGGCCTGGAGTTCTTCCCTACCCCATGCTTCTCTACATCAAGCCTTCCAACTTTCCCCCTGCCTATCCTCCCTTATATAGTTTAAATAGAGAAAAGCTTTCTCCTCCCTTGGGCTTCCTTAATCAGACCAAAATTGACTACTTACTCTTTGGATCTTGTTTCTCTATACTACCTTATCCTGTTGTTCTTTGTGTACTTGTCTTAAATCCTTATTAGACTGAGTGCTCCCAGCTACCAGTACCTTGGCTCTGTCATCTTCATACACCCTGCCTCAGGCTCTACAGTTCCAGGGATACATTAATGTGCACAGAATATGTTTTAAAATTAAAGATGAGTAAGTAGTGAACATTGGTGTTTACCCTCAAGTCCTTATCTTATAATTGAGGAGAAAATGCTAAACCACAAGGCAGTATGGGATTATATCTTTGCCTCATCATCATTACTGTTGTCCTGTGTGATTAAAACTAAGCGTTATTGTCTATGCTTGGGATTTAGGAAGAAGATCTGTGAAGGCTGCCTTAATGGGAAAGTCTTCATGGAGGCGTTAGAACGTGAAGTTGACTTTGCAGGATAGAACATGTTACATACTAAAACTACTAGTAGTGAACATTTATTAAAAACATATTTTGTGCCAGGCAGTGTATCTAGTTTTAATATCTCTGATTTCATTTAATTCTCATGATATTCTTCTATGGCAACTATTTTTATCCCCTTTTAATTGCTGAGGAAACAGAGATTTATTAGTAGAGTCATTGACTATCCCAAGGTTGGAACTGAGGTGGAATCTGACCCACTACTCTATGTCTTTTCAAGACTAAGTGCTGAGAAAGAGGAGGACAGCAACAGTGAATGAGTGAATAAGTAATCAAACAGTAGCCAAAGAGAAGTGGAAGCAGGGGTAGAGCATTCTAGTCAAAAACATCATCAGCCTTCAGAGAAGATAGGCTTTCAAGTTGCAGAAGATTTACAGTGAAAGGTGAAAGAGAGAAGCTTTCTTTCCAAAACTAAAAGAAACAAAATGTGTATTCTTACTTAATCCCACACACTGGAAACTCTCAGCCACTCTCCCTGCTCCAAGGCTCAGTTGGATCATCCTATAGGTACAGAAATTTTAGGTGTTCATTTCACTGCAAGTAAATTCCAAAAATGGAGAGCATCATAAGTTCTGACAGAACCCTAGTGGAGTGTTGTGTGGATGGCAGGCAATCCAACTCCTACTCATAATGGCTGACCACCATCATGACCTCAATTTGACAGAAGACTTTCACAAACATTTCTTTTTTTTAAAAAATAGTTTATAGTCAAGTTGGTTTCCATATAACACCCAGTGCTCATCCCAACAAGTGCCCTCCTCCATGCCCATCACCCCGCTTTCCCCTCTCCCCCAACCCCATCAGCCCTCAGTTTGTTCTCAGCATTCAAGAGTCTCTCATGGTTTGCCTCCCTCCCTCTCCCCCACTATTTTTCCCCTTCTCCTCCCCCATGGTCCTCCATGAAGTTCCTCCTAATCCACCTATATGTGCAAACATATGGTATCTGTCCTTCTCTGCCTGACTTATTTCGCTCAGCATAACACCCTCAAGGTCCATCCATGTTGCTACACATGGCCAGATTTCATTGTTTCTCATTGCCATGTAGTATTCCATCGTATAGATAAACCACATCTTCTTGATCCATTCATCAGCTGATGGATACTTAGGCTCTTTGCATGTTTTGGCTATTGTGGAGAGTGCTGCTATGAACATTGGGGTCCATGTGCTCCAATGCATCAGCACTCCTGTATCCCTCGGGTAAATTCTTAGCAGCGCTATTGCTGGGTCATAGGGGAGTTCTATTGTTAATTTTTTGAGGAACCTCCACACTGTGTTCCAGAGGGGCTGCACCCGTTTACATTCCCACCAACAGTGTAGAAGGGTGCCCCTCTCTCCACATCCTCGCCAGCACTAGAGTCTCCTGATTTGTTCATTTTAGCCACTCTGACCAGCGTGAGCTGGTATCTCAGTGTGGTTTTGATTTGTATTTCCCTGATAATGAGAGACGCTGAGCATCGTTTCATGTATCTGTTGGCCATCTGGATGTCCTCTTTGGAGAAGTGTCTGTTCATGTCTTCTGCCCATTTCTTCATTGGATTATTTGTCTTTTGGGTGTGGGGTTTGGTGAGTTCCTTATAGATGTTGGATACTAGCCCTTTATCTGATATGTCATTTGCAACTATCTTCTCCCATTCTGTCGGTTACCTATTAGTTTTATTGATTGTTTCCTTTGCTGTGCAGAAGCTTTTTATCTTGATGAGGTCCCAGTAGTTCATTTTTGCTCTTGATTCCCTTGCCTTTGGGGATGCGTCAAGTAAGCAATTGCTGTGGTTGAGGTCAGGGAGGTTGTTTCCTGCTTTCTCCACTAGGGTTTTGATGGTTTCCTGCCTCACATTGAGGTCCTTGATCCAGTTTGAGTTTATTTTGGTGCATGGTGTGAGAAAATGATCTAGTTTCATTCTTCTGCATGTTGCTGTCCAGTTCTCCCAGCACCATCTGTTAAAGAGGCTGTCTTTTTTCCACTGGATACTCTTTTCCACTTTGTCAAAGATTAGTTGGCTGTACATTTGTGGGTCCAGTTCTGAGTTCTCTATTCTATTCCATTGGTCTATGTGTCTGTTTTTGTGCCAATACCAAACTGTCTTGATGATGACAGCTTTGTAATAGAGGCTAAAGTGTGGGATGGTGATGCCGCCTCCCGTTTTGGTTTTCTTCTTCACTATTACTTTGGCTATTCGGGGTCTTTTGTGGTTCCATACAAATTTTAGGATAGTTTGTTCTAGTTTTGAGAAGAATGCTGGTGCAATTTTGATTGGGATTGCATTGAATGTGTAGATTGCTTTGGGTAGTAATGACATTTTAACAATATTTATTCTTCTGATCCATGAGCGTGGAATGTTTTCCCATTTCTTTGTGTCTTCTTCCATTTCCTTCATAAGTTTTCTATTGTTTTCATCATACAGATCTCCTGCATCTTTGGTTAGGTTTATTCCTAGGTATTTCATGGGTTTTTGTGCAATTTTGAATGGGATCAGTTTCTTGATTTCTCTTTCAGTTGCTTCATTATTGGTGTATAAAAATGCAACCGATTTCTGTACGTTGATTTTGTACCCTGCAACGTTGCTGAATTCTTGGATCAGTTCTAGCAGGCTTCTGGTGGAGTCTGTCGGGTTTTCTATGTAGAGTATCATGTCATCTGCAAACAGTGAAAGTTTGACTTCTTCTTTGCCAATTCTGATGCCTTTTTGTTGTTGTTGTTGTTGTTGTTGTTGTTGTCTGGTTGCCGACGCTAGCACTTCCAGCACTATGTTAAACAACAGTGGTGAGAGTGGACATCCCGCCGTGTTCCTGATCTCGGGGGGAAAGCTCTCAGTTTTTCCCCATTGAGGACGATGTTAGCTGAGGGCTTCTCATAGATGGCTTTTATGATGTTTAAGTAAGTTCCTTCTATTCCGACTTTCTCGAGAGTCTTTACTAAGAAGCGATTCTGTATTTTGTCAAATGCTTTTTCTGCATCTATCAGCAGGATTATATGGTTTTTATCTTTTCTTTTGTTAATGTGATGTATCACACTGATTGATTTGCAAATATTGAACCAGCCCTGTAACCCAGGAATGAATCCCACTTGATCATGGTGGATAATTCTTTTTATGTGCTGTTGAATTCAATTTGCTAGTATCTTGTTGAGCATTTTTGCATCACAAACATTTCTAATTCAACAAATATTAATGGTGGAAATAATGACAATTAAGTTTCAAAAAGTATATTTGTAGCAACTTTGTCATTTTTAAGAGAAAAATTATTTTTTCACTTTGATTATTGTTAAATTTTATATTTGTCCTTGAGTGTTACAGTTTCATCATATTGGGTTCCTCTGGTTACTCTCCTCATTGCCCAACAGTATGTGTTAATATAAAGTTATGCATTGGAAAAATAATTTTGACCACAAATCCACCAGGCAATACCATAAGCAAGAAAACATTACTGTTCACATGGCAACTAAGAACCATTCTTCTTTCAAATATACATTTTTGGACTTACTAAACAATCCTTTTCCTTTTCTTTTATAAGTGCCTTAAAAATAACTAGAATAGCATGAAAGTATTTGTGAACATTGAGAGTATTATGCTTCCTAGGATTTTGGGGGGTCGTTTGGGAAGTAATGGTTGTACACAAGCAACTAAAACTACAGTCACAAGCAGTATTTTATTACACAAGGAAAGAAGAGTGTTGTTATTTAATTTTTCCAAGTTTGCCAAATAGCATCTTATTACAGGGCATCTGGTTATTTTTGTCATTGCATGCCACATTTCTGATGGATGACTTAACACATGTCTACTTTGAACATTTCAAACTTGGAAAAGTAAAGTTAACAGTGAGTTACCCACAACATACCCATCCATCACTGAGGTAGGCAGTTGTGTTTCACAGTATCATCTCTTTCAGAGTACTGCCAGATTCTGGAGTATGGTGTGGAACTGGAGGGGAAAAAGCAGACAACAAAGGTTTTGTGTAATGTGTCAGTTGACAATTCACCTAAAATAATCTTAATTTTAATCTGTCCAAATCCTTTACAAATGTACAAATTTAGAGGAGGAATGTGATGTAATTTTTAAGGAGAAGAGGAAGAGGAAGAAGAATGAGAAGAAGGGAAGAAGAAGCAGGGAAGAAAAGGAAGGAGGAGAAGAAGCGGAAGAAGGGGAAGAATGAGGAGGAGACGTAGTAATGGTGGAGTAGGGGGAAGAAGAAGGAGGAGGTGGGGGAGGGGGAGAAGGGAGAAGGAAGAAGAAGAAGAGGGGAAAAGAAAGACATGTTGGCTCTGACTTGGCTTTAAAAATTGTGATATAACCCATGATTTGTTGGTGTGGATTACTATTTGTTTTTAATCTGGGACCAAAATTAATACAGAAAAATCATAAGAGTCAAACATATTCATCCAGGTGTGAAGGTAAATGGGAAATTAGAGGATGATGATTATAGAGTAGAAAAACAACTTTGGGGAAATAAAAAGGAAAGTACTAGAAAGGAAAAATAGATATGCCTTGATTTCTTTATCGATATTAATGATAGGAAACATATATTGAGGGTCAGGTACTGGCTTAAGTGTTTGCAGGCAATATTCTATTTAATCCTCACAACAATTCCTTAATTGTTATCTTTATTTTATAAATAAGAACCCCTAGGGAGACTGAATGACTCCTCTCAATCACCACAGTTAGCAAACAACGGGAATGGTGGATGAACCCAACATGGTTGAGTGAAGGTGGCTCCAACCCTCAACCACTAAGTTACACCACCTTCTTCATGCCCCTTAGAGGAATGTCAACTTCCTTAAAAGAAATGCTCTATGAAAAGTGCTCTCTTTACCTACTCAAGTAGGATTATTTACACCACATATGGGATAAATGCAAAAGTCATTCTTCTGGAGCTGGACTTAATGTCTCAGGTCTGGACAGACAAAGAATGGCTTCTTCATGGACAGCCAGTCTACCCTGCTCCTAAAAGTGTGGCTGGCAAGTGTTGCTTGCAATTTCCAGAAATGCAAAAGAAATATATGTGTCACTTCCAAAGGGCAGAGACCACTGGCATGGGGAAAGACATAAGACCTCATGTGATGCAAAAAAAAAAAAAAAAAAATTAAATTAAATAAAAACAGTACTGTAGCAATCTTGAAATCACAGCTTTTTTTTTTTTTTTCTTACAAATTAAACTATTTGTAAAAAAAACAGATTTAAAACTTCTTATATAAACAAGGGGCAAATTCAATTTTATCCTTTCTTCTTAGCAGCACTTCCTCCCTTTTCTTGTTTAGATCATAATATAGTGTAGTTTCCATTGAGTGGGTCAAAAACTATTAAAGACTCTTTCCTCTAGATGCATTTCAGCCTTATCCTGAAGGGTTTTTGCAGTTTGTGAGTGTGGAAACTATACACACACTCACAAACCCACATTTGACCTCTCTCTGTCTTTTATAAAAGTCTCAGTCAGGACAATCTTGTCACGAAAATTAACATATTAAACTCCGGCCTCTCATCTTTCACTGCTCCTCTTATCCATTTCCATACATATTTTAAAAGTAAGGAAGTGAAGCAATAAAATAAACTTCCAAGAATTTCCCATTGACTTTGAAAGGAGGCAGACCTAAGTTTGAATTCTAGCTCTGCCCTTCCTAGCTCTGACATCATGGGAACCTTTCCGAATATCAGTTTTCTTACTCACTACATGGGGCTGTTATGAGAAATATTTAACAAAATGTATAGAAAGCTTGTACATTCATATGCCCTGCACATAGAAGGTACTTATTGAATGATGGCTCATTATTGTAAGGAAGTTAGGGGCCAAATTGCATTTAGACCTCAACACTTCCACATATGCAGGCTGCAGCTAAACCCCATGAGTCTTGTTTTCCTAAACAAAGCAAAATCTTGGGGGAAATGGGTTAATGACAAGACTTCTAACAGCACTGCAGCCTTAAAATTTCTTTCTCCTTATATCTTTTTCCATTTTGTCCTTGACAAGTGTCACCCCCCCAGGTGATGAGTAGGTAACACATGATCTATGAAAGAGCAGACTCTCCGTTTCTCTCACCACTACATTTCTCTGGAGGCATTGAGAAAAAGTTGGTGTTTTCAGAAAGGGTAATTAATATTGAGACACAGCCACTGCTTCAATCACCTGCATATCAATCAACTTCTGTAAGGCCAGAGTTCAATTAATTGATGACACCCTGGAGACACCCAAAGCAATTAACAAGTCTCTAGAACTTAGTGAAAAAACAAGCTGTAAGATTCAATCTCCCATAAATTCTCATTGTGGGGTTCCCTCTCCTAATTTATCCTTCTATGCCAAATACCCCTCTGTTAATAAATACATTGCAAGAAGATAGCATCGATGCTAAGTATCGAAAGGTCACAGCATATCAAAATGGAACATGAGGACATAGTACTTTTTATCTATGACCATCAGTGGATACCGTTTTGTTTTAAATCCTATAACACAATCCACTTTTAAGAGAAAACATATCTTATCTGGGAAGTTTTATAAAGTCATACCCTTCTCATCAGCATGCATTTTAGGGTGTCATCAAGTTAGTGTTTATGTCCTCAAATGCGATTCTTTGTAAAGTTGTACTGCAAAGAGCCCTGGCTCTGCATGATAGCTTCAGGCATTATGGAGAGAAGTTGTCCAGAGGAAATGTAGGATGCAAGAGTGATGCTGAGTAATTAAACAAGGAGGCCCTTAGACTGCAGTAACTCTGATGCCTTGGTAGCCCACTTCAGCAAACTGAAACTGAAGCCAGATTCAGTGCACAGAACTCAAGAAAATGAAACTTAAAAACAACCTATCACGAAATGCCAACTTTGTGGCTTTCCCAATGCTAAGCTTTCCCAAATAGGGCAGCTGCGTAAGCTTATAGGGAATCAAATGCCTATGCCTTGCTTCTGGCATCTTCTCTACAAAAACCTGCCCCAAGCTCCTGTGGGAGGAGAACTCCTATCAACTTCCAGTTTATCACTGCTCTTTATGAATGGATTGTTTGCTAAAACTTTTTCAAATTTAATGTGCCTCGGTTTCTCTTTTAGCAGTTCATTTATGTCACTTGGTGAGGGGAGGAGGAAAACTGGGTAAACCATTACTATTCTCTGGTTCTTGACTCAGATGCTTAATCTAAAACACTTTGGCTGGGACCCCCTTTTCAACAGTCTCTCTGAGGTGTCCAAGGAATCTAGAGGTTATACTCCTTTTAGGACAGAACGGACAAAGATGATAGCCATACCTGCCAGGGAGAGAAATTGAAGGTGGAAATTATGGAAGAAGAGGATTTATCGTCCAGGGACAAGTTCAGATTTGCTTCTTTCTTTTCCGTTACACAGTTGATCTGTGAACAATACAGAGGTTAGGGGCACTGACCTGCATGCAGAAATCACATATAACTTCTAATTCCCAACTCCCAAAAAACTTGACTGCCAATAGCCTACTATTAACTGGAAGCCTTACTGATAACATAAATAGTTGATTAACACTAACTTTGTATGTTATATGTATTATATACTGTATTATTACCATAAAGTATGCTAGGGAAAAGAAAATGTCATTTAAAAAAGCATAAGGAACAGAAAATACATTTAGAACATTATATTTATTTAAAAAAAAAAACAACTGCACGTACTTGGCCCCATGTAGTGCAAACCCATGTTGTTCAAGTGTCAACTGTGCTGACCAGTATCTCCAGGTGGTAGCTTCCATAAGACCTACCACATTAACCACATTCACTTGATGGGATCATCTCCATTTCTGTTTCCAGGAGAACACTGGGGAGCTTTCTTGTTCATCTCTCTCCTTTCTCAACCTACAGCATAGCTTTCCACCTACTGCTTTTCCAGTCTCATCAATATTTTGTTTATTGGCCCATGTGATGTTTTCCTGTCTGACCCTCATCCATGATGTAAGTCCCTTGAGGTGAGGGTTAATGTCTTTTCTATTCTGGGTTTAACCAAGTGCTCGGAGCCATAAATAGTGGCTTACTATCAGTTTATCTTGCAGCTCTTTCAGGGTTTCCTTATAGGTTGCATATTTTATTCTCCAACTTGTATTTTAATTCTGTGCCTAGTTTAGGAAAGAATACTCTCCATGGAGTGATTTGGTCTGTCATCAGTTTTGGAGGCACACGGTCATGTAAACAAAATCAATTTTTCTAATCCCCAATAAAGTAAACTCAAGTACAAAAAAGTTCAATGTGCTTCAGCTTACACTGAAATATATAAATACTTCTGCGTCTCACAAAAAATAACACTAGGCATGTTGTAAGCCTTTTGGATTTGGCATCATTCGTTTTAGTGTTAGTGTTTCATTTAGAAGCAGATTCCTGAAAAATAGAACCATGACAAGACACCTTTTATAAATCAAAGCCATGAAGTCACAAAACTATGGAGTTGTGAAATCCAGTAAGAGGTCAATGGGGAGGGCTGAGCCATATGCTGACTTTCATAACGTAATGAGGGTATTTCAGGGTTCCATTCCATGTTCCTATCCTGGGTGTCCCCCCAAAAGTGCTTCAGGACCAAGGTTGAACCCATTAATTTCATTTATCATCTTTAGAACATGCATTTTGTGAATTTATTTTATATTTATTCCATTTTTTTCTTTCTTAGAAATCCTGAAAATGTTTAATATAACCAGACCCATTTCACATAACAACTACCAGGTAACCTTTTACTAAAACAATTTTTGAAAGGTTATATCATTTTTTATTTTTCATTTTTTTTCTCAGTATCATAACTCTTTGACTCCAAAGCCCACTAAATAAACATTGTTAGAAGTCGTGTATTGACATTATGATTTCAGGCAAAGACACATTTACTGATTTACTTGACAACAGCAGTTTCTAATCAGAGGATATATCATATGGAACAAATTTGAATTGTGTGTCCTGAGTGGATGAACCCAAAATATTTTGCTTTATGAACATACATCAAATGAGAGGGACAAAAAGGTAGTATCTTCTATGATTCTCCCATCCATTGTGCATTTGAGCTATTGCCATGTTTTTCAAAGCCTTCTTGTGCTCAGTATTTATTTTGTTCTAAAGATGTGTTTCTGTTCTGTAACTCTTGTTAGTGCAGTATGGTAGTTTGTTGCAGTAATGACATCCAACTTGTTCAAACCTCCCTTTGCCCACATCTTTAGGTAGTCTCCTTCCACAGTGACAGAGCCTGTCTATGTGACTTGTTTTGGCCAATGGGACAATAGCAAATGAAACAAGAGATTTGAAATCATCTGTATACTGGGCCTTTTTTGCTGCTTTTTGGAACCCTGAAACCACCATGTAAAGGAGCTCAGGCTAAGCGTGCCTGGGTTGCTCAATTGGTTAAGTGTCTGACTCTCGATTTCTGCTCAGGTCTTCTTCTCACCTTAGAACCTGTTATAAATACAAATTCTGCAGCTTTACCCAGTATTACTGAGTTGGAAACTCCAGACGTGAGATTCAGCAATCTGTGCTTTAATGTGCTCTTCAGGTTATCCTAATGCATGCTCAAGTTTGAGAACCACCAACAAGCCTGCCAACTGCCAAACACATGAGTTAGGCTATACTAGACCAGGGGTAAGCAAGGAACACAGCCTCACCCATTTGTTCACATGCTGTATGTGGCTGCTGTTACACTACAACAGTGGACTGAGTAGTGGTAGGAGGTAAAACATGGCTTGCAAAGCTTAAAAATATTCACATCTGGCCCTTTACAGAAAAAGTTTGTCCATCACTGTCTTAGACCAACAAGTTCCAGCTGAGTCACTAGCTAACAACAGGGATCAGCCAAGCTGGCCCAGACCAAAAACAAAACAAAACAAAACAAAACAACAAAAAACAGCCCAATTAACCCACAGAATCATGAGAAATAATAAATATTTGTTGTTTTAAGCCATTGAAGTTTGGAGTGTTTTTGTCTGCATAAAAATGTGCAAGATACCAAAGTGTGCAAAAACCCTTGCCTATCTAAAAGTAGATTGCTTACTCTCACCACCTTCCAGAATATGACTCTCTTGTACTTTGCCTCGAGCCTCCCTACCTACAAACCAGACTTATCTTTTTTCCTTTGGCAAGTATAATAAACCTCCATCACATTACATTTAGGATCAAACAGTATTTATTTGCTTGTAAGTTATTGTTATTTATAGAAACTTTTATTATTTTCTTATTTCATCATTAATTTGATATATTTTACTATCTGCAAAAATCCTTTGGTATCTTGCATTGGGATACAGCATAGCATTTTTCCTGTTAAAATAAATGGAAATATTTTTGTAATTTAATGACTTTTCGCTTAGCAGCAGGGTTTGCGGAAATGAATAAAGCCATTACAAATATAAAATCTAGATAGGAATAGAAGATGTTAGTAGTTATGTTTGTACAATGGGATCATGAGTGCTTTTATTTTTTGTATGTTTGTGCTTTTCTTTATTTTCCCATTAAAAAATAATGACTACATTATCATTTTAAAATCAAGACCACTCCTTGCCCTGTGCAACAGATATTACTCACTTGTATTATTTTCTTTTTACTTAGACTAAGCTGCGTTATGTGTTCCAAAATATTACATATACAATTTTACATTATTAATGCCTCTGGGTTTTATGTTTACTACTTTATTAGTTATTGGGCATAGGGTGAAGCCTAGTTTGAGACATAAAATAGACAATCCCAAGTTAATTTCACCAGAAAGAACTGCCTCTTTGATTTGGCAATTACATATGGAAGTGAATGACACCCTACCCTGGGGATAAATTGAAAAGAAAATATATTTTCTGGTTGGTAGTGTTCTCTAGCTTCTATGAAGATAAAAAAGGAAGAAATAGGTTTTAATGAGGATATGAGGCTCATAGCAAAGTATGTTTGGCAGGGGAGGGAAGGACAAGATGCAAGAGCATTGCCAAAGTCAGGGTGAAAATTTGCCTTTTCTGTATCCTTTTAAGCCTAGATTAGATCACCATCCACCTGGTACTGTTTAGATGAAGGGCCTGCCAGAGACAGAGGGATGGGCAAAATGACCTATTGAAACTTCCAACCTTGCGATTTTGTGAAAGTGAACCAGGAGAAGGGGGCGTCTGGGTGGCTCAGTTGGTTAAGCGTCTGACTTCAGCTCAGATCACGATCTCACAGATTGTGGGTTCGAGCCTCACTTAGGGCTCTGTGCCGACAGCTAGCTCAGAGCCTGGAGCCTGTTTTGGATTCTGTATCTCCCTCTCTCTTTGACCCTTCCCTGCTCACGCTGCCTCTCTCTCTCTCTCTCTCTCTCATAAATAAATAAAACATTAAAAAATAATAATAATAAAAAAAGAAAATGAACCAGGAGTATGAGCTTTCACAAGTAAATTTTCTACATTTACGTCAAGTTAAATGTACTGACTCCTAATTATTCAAGGAAGTGTGTGAGAATCTGGGTCAGAGTGGATTCCTCCTCATGGGCAGATTCCTGCAGAGTATTTAACAAGACAGCTTCTATGTGTAAGCATCACTGGATAGATTGCTGATTGCATCAGCCAGCCTGGCTCAAATGAATCATGAATCTAATCAGATGGCACCAGCTTATTTCAGAAAGTCCAAGCTAAACCTTGTAAATTCAGGCAGCAGTAGATGTGGAGTGTGAGGTTTAATGCTGGAAGCTATGTGAAAACACATTCTCCACCACTTTTGAAAGGCGTGGAGGTGAAAAACAAACCTTAAAGTTTCAAGCAAACTAGAAAAAATATGACTAATTTGTTCATAGACCTTTAAGATAAAACCAGCCCTCTCCTTTGGTAAGGTTATAAGATTTTTATGAGGCAGAAGATCTCATCAGTTTGCTAGTACTCCAGATGGGGATGCTTGGGCCTGATTCAGAGAGAAATGCCTGGAATAGGTCCAAATTCTGAGCTGGGGAAATAACAGGAATTGCTTTCTCCTGACTATGTTCAGTGTTTTTAGTATAAATCACTTATCAGCCAGAGGTCCTTGTAACTTATGTACTAAGGTATTTTTTGGTCTATGGAAAAAAATGTATCAAGGGATTGAGGGAAAATGAACTAGTATCTTTCATAAAGCTCTGGTATTCAAAGCTCTTTTGGACATAATTAACAATGATTTCTACCACCCAAAATGAGGTGAACAAGCAAGTCTATTAGGCCTAGTGGTCTTACATACTCAGAACTGAGATGACAGCTATCACTCACATACAAAGTCTCAAATAGCTACAATATCCCCTGCCTTATCACTGTGTATGAAAACAAATTTGAAGTTGGAAAGGTTTGGCTTGATTAACAGTAATATTTGGGGACTTCAGAGTAGTGTGAAATTACCTGGAACTATTCCCAAAACACCCTAGACACTCTCCTTCTCTTTTTGGAACTGATTTTTCTCAAGATTTCTTTTTGGCAGCCACTTAGGCTGAGATTGCCCAGGGCTCTTGGGCCAGCAGGGGAAGCCAATCTCTTGGTCATTCTGATACACAAACAAAGCATCTCTCTGAAACTATTTCAACTCTTCCTAAGAATTTAGGCCCACTAGTAGAGTATCTGATGATGAACTTTACAAATCTTATCAAACATACTAGAGGGGTGAGTAAATCAGTGCTAGCGGGTATCCTGGAAGCTCATCCAGATGCCTCTCAGAAGCCAGTGGCTGTGGCTAGCTGTCCCTAACTGAAGGCAGAATCAAATCTACTGATTGGTTGAAAAAGAAGGCAGGAAGCAGATGAGCATCTGATCTCGGGCTTGGGGTCCAGGAGGTTTTTCCATAAGGGCACCGCACTGCTCTGAAGGTCTCAGCTGCTCAGTCCTGGCAGGTGTTAGTCCCCTCAAGCCAAATAAACCTGAGTGCCAGTTCCATTTTGCATTGCATGCTGAAGAGTTTACTGTAGTAAACTTTGTAGGAGCACTCTGTTCTCTGAGCTATAAAGACTATTAAGCATTATCTCAGAAGGAAGGAAAAACAGAGGCCCCGAGAAAACAGGAAGTTCATGCAATAGATAGGGCTACTTCTACAAGTAGAACTCCAATTCCAGTATATGCATATTGCCTTCATCATGGGTGGGAAGTAGAATTATGGCCCAGGTAGACATGACATCTTTAGCATCACAGAAATTGTTTATTATGTGGCTACCAGTGTGCAAGGCACTTTGTTAACAGAAAGTTATAAGAAGCAGTCTGAGGTTTCAGGGAAAGGGACTAAGGTTGATGGCTAATAGCAGTGGAAGTTTGAGGGGAAGATAGAATTGGACAGGGCAGGAGAATCAGTGACCTCTTATATGTGAGGACATGTTTCGCTCAAGTAGAGAGCTTTGAGCTTGAGTTTCAAAGGCACCCATAAAAGCCTTATGGTTTTTGCTCTTTGTTTTAGTCTTGATGTTAATTTTTTTTTTTTTATTTTTAGGAGAGAGAGAGAGACAGCGTGAGCAGGGGAGGGTCAGAGAGAGAGGGAGTCACAGACTGAAACAGGCTCCAGGCTCTGAGCTGGCAGTCAGCACAGAGCCCGACGCGGGGCTCGAACCCACAAACCGCGAGATCATGACCTAAGCGAAAGTCGGACGCTTAACCGACTAAGCCACCCAGGCGCCCCGAGTCTTGATGTTAATTTTAAGGAAAACCAGTTTGTAGACTATGATGGCCAAGAGAGTGATTATTGATCAATTTACTTGGTAACTCTTTGGGTTAGCCAATTCACATTCAAGTGGTTTTAGAATAAGAAAATAGAACAAAGGAACCATAGAGGAGTCCAATCACATAACTTAATTTTCAGGAAATCTGTCATTAGAATATTCAAATTTAGTGTCTTGTGCAGTTAATTTCCTCTGCTTTTAATCACTTAATAATTCTTCAGATGCACTGTGTTTTCTATTTTTATTCCCAATGAGAGACTATACTATACTGGACTACTCTAAATCTCATCTAGAATGAGTCAAGGGTGGTTCTATATAAATGGATTGTTTTTTTTTTGTTACAAATTGAAAATGATTATTTTATGTAGAAAGGAACCATTGACAATGCTTCTCTTTTCCAAAGCTGTCATCTACAGCTGAGCAAGTTGCACACTGGACAACTGCACAGGCATCACTGGAGATGCAGTATCCTTCAACACCATTCATAAATTTGAAGTCGCTCTATTTGACTCCTAATCAGCAAATATATCATGACAAATCATAGAGTGGTCTTTCCAGACTATGCCCTGATTCTTCTTTGCTTTAACCTATATGTGTTATACAGAATGATTGGGACAGGACAAAGTGATACCCTGTACAGGTGTATGAGTTAAGATTTGATCAAGGAAGTAAGACAACTCTTGGATAATATATAATAGGGGATTTATCACAAAGGTTAGGTCTCACACAATGATGACAGCTGGTGAAGAATTCTAAGGATACAATTCCTCTGTATCAGGTGTGGGCCTGAAGTCACTGCAGGCCATCAGGATGAGCTGTTGGAATGAAAAACTAGATATGAAGTGAATGAAGGAGAGCAGGGACAAACTGGAACCTGTGAGCACAAACTAGAAGCTGCCTAGGCATATTAAAATCTGCATCTGTCTCTCAGTATATGAGGCCTCTATGCGTGGGAGACTCAAAGAAGAAGCAGCCAGTGCTTTTGCCATGAGCTGCATATGCAGCAGGCCAAGGACTTGGAGGAATTGGAGGAGGGGATCCAGCAGGAGGAGCTGCGGGCCTGGCTGATGCTTCATGATGACAAAGTGAGCAAGTTCACGAGAGACTACAGGTATGAGCTACAGTGTCTGGTGCTCTACACCTTCAGGCTCTAACACCTGCCTCCCTTGGTCTTCTAAATCTCATACAGAATTTCTCTTGTGGCTCTTCCTTAACTAGAGAGGAATTTTGGAAAATGTACTTCCAGCTTAGCTAAGTTGACCCATTACAAAACCACCCAAACAGATCTGGAAATTCTTGTAAAAAGAGAGTGAGTCACTTTATATTTTTTAGCAGAGAAGTTAAGGCTAGGTGATACATATATAAATATATAAACTTGCTGTTCTCACTAAATAAGTCACAGTGAAAGAATAACAGATTTGAGTAAACATGGTTAATGGTATATTTTGTTTTTAGAAGTGTCATTTCTTTCACCTCCAAAATGGATCCAAAACTTATGCTCCTTAGATTCATAATTCTATCTTAAAATCAAATTATGAAAGAGAGCTCAGCAATGCCTCTTGACCACTCCTTTGTCACCTGTCATGAGCTGGATTACACTCCATTCATTAAGTCAGCAAACACATATTCATCTGCCATTGTTCCACATTCCAAGATGATCAAAATACAGTCCCATTATCCCTGACATGAGAGCTAGTCAGTCCAATACTGCATGAGATATGCTCAGGTTAAGTGCAGCATCAAGTACAGTAGGAGTGTCTGGAAGAGCTGCTCTGGACAAATGAATCTGATCTGAAATCAAGCATTGATTGAGAAACAGAATGTTTGAGAGGACCCTGAAAGGCAAGTCAGTGAAGCTCTAATGTGTGTGAATTTGAAACTCCCACTAATTTCAACCTCCTCTAACTGACTTCAGAATTACACCACAAAAGGGGGAGACATTAATCACCTCCACTGGAAAAAGCAAAGATAATAAAAGAAAGAACATTTGTACTTTCTTCATAAGCACTAATCAGTACAAAAGAAAGGGGGTTGATGTATTGCCCTTTAGGAAGTCAGAGTTGACATGATATTATTGCCTAATTTGGGGGCTGTATCCGATGTAGAATCTGGCCTCAGCTTTGCAGTTTAAAGGTCTAGGTTTTGTTATTTCTATCATAGTGATCAGGCTCTAAGGAATTGAATTATGTCCCAAAGACATAAAAGATTGATTCACAAACTCAATATTAAGTTATAAATCTAAATGTTTATTAATGATCTTCAAATGAGAGTAAATGGAGTTGTGTTTCTTTAGAGATATTTGTAGCAAGATGGATGAATTAGACTTCTTTATTATAAAAGTATTTGTTTTTTTCTAAATAATTTGATGAACCATTTAGAAACAGTTCCCCCCTTCTCACATATTCCAATCTCCCTAATTTAGGATTGCAGAAGAGAATGTGTGATGGTCATGTTGATTCTGTCCAAGAATGGTGGTAAGGTTCTATCCTGCTTGTAGGCTCAAGTATATGACAATAAATTGGATACGAAGGCATTTTTATCAGATGGCTTGGAATGTGGGGGAAGTAATGGGAGTTTGAAGAGATTGGAGAAGTTTGTAAGTAGTCATTATTAAGAACAGTGAACTTGACTGGGGATAGTGATGAAAAGATGGCTGAGGAGGGCCAGTGGTCATGAACCTGTCTATCTTCCTTAAGAACTACTTCATATCTGCCCACCATTGTCCAGAGAATGCAGTTGGTTGCATTTACCCAGGGTTGAGCTCTGCCAGGCAAGCAGACAGAAAGGGATGAAGAAAGGTTGGGTGCCCTGCTCCTCATTCCAGATAAACTGTATCTTCCCACTTCTTAAGAGTTAATTATCAGCATCTCAACAAACATTGAAGGTCAAAATGTAGCATCTTTTTTCTCTAGCCCCTGGACATACCTTTATATACCTTTATATATATATATATATATATATATATATATATAAATGGAGAGACACAGAGTCTCAAGCAGGCTCCACACTCCATGCAGAGCCAAATGCGGGGCTCAATCCCATGATGCTGGGATCATGACCTGGGATCATGACCTGAGACAAAATCAAAAGTTGGATGCTCACCCGACTGAGCCACCCAGGTGCCCAATCCCTGGGCATATTTTAAATGGTCTTTCCTAAAATACAAAAGAATGGAAACTAAAGGCAAAGGTTTCCTGCTGAACTTTAAGATTACTTGTTTCTAAAACACTTGGATTTGGGGGTGAAATGTTCTTTTTTCCCCAATATTTTTATTTATTTATATTTGTGTGTGTGTGTATGTGTGTGTGTGTGAGAGAGAGAGAGAGAGAAATCATGAGCACGGAAGGGGCAGAGAGAGAGGGAGACAGAGAATCCCACATAGGCTTTGAGCTGTCAGCATGCCCCAATGTGGGACTCTATCTCATGAACCTTGAGATCATAACCTGATTTGAGAGTCAGACACTCAATCAACTGAGCCACCCATGCACCTTCTTCCCTGGCTAAGGAGAAAAATATGCTTATATACAATGCTGTGTAGGAGTTCTAGCCATTTTGTGACTTAGACTTTTTTTTTTTTAATCTGAAGATTTTACATCTATGTAAAATATACAAAAATTTACAAATGACTTCAGTGATGAGATCGTTAAGAAATCATTTGACACTTTAATGATATTAACTGGTATTTTTGCCTCTAACATTATTTTTCTTTGAACAATATGCTGATTTTATTTGGGGGAATAGCTTCTCTCCCCTTTTGGGTCCCTTTGGTGAAGAAGTAAAGCAAGGTAGTCTATCCTCCTCTAACCCAGATGGAGTCACATGGTCTAAGCTAAACCAATAAGATTTTTTCTCTCTGGGTGATCATTTCTTAGCCAATTAATAAAGATGACAGAGGAAGAAACTGGTAGATAAAATGGCTGGAAAGCATTCATTTCTAATATCAGTATAGGAAATTTATCCATATGAGATGGTTGAGTAGTTCCTTTTGTCTAAATCCCAGAGCTGTTTGTACTTGATAAGACTCAGAAAGGCTCGGAATTAAATCATCTGGCCTTTCAAACTCTTTTGTGAACTTCCCACTATCTCTCCAACAAACTCTATTTTTTATATTAGTCAAATTTGTTTATTATTGCTTAACACTTTAAAAGCCCTAAGAGAATCCTAGTTCAAAATTCTGTACCTCAGCAATGTAACTCTGACAGGAGACAGGGCTAATATGATCAATTTTCACTCAGAGGAATGATCTCTAATTTAGTTGATATGTGTGGCAAGACCTTAGCTTTCTCCAATTTGGCATTTTATGAGTCATCTAGAATGTCTCAGTCTGTGTATTCCTCTTATAAAGGTGAATGCACAGGGATTCCTGGGTGGGTCAGTTGGTTAAGCGTCCAATTCTTGATTTCGGCTCAGGTTATGATCTCAAGGTTCACGAGATCAAGCCCTGTATTGGGGGGCACTGACAGCTTAGAGCCTGCTTGAGATTCACTCTCTCCCTCTCTCTGCCCCTCTCCCATTTGCACTCTCTTTCTTTCAAAATAAATAAATAAACTTAAAAACAACAACAATAACAAAGGTTCATGCATGTTCCTTCGTGTTCTAGCCCCCAAACAACAGTTTTCTCCATTTTATTTCATATTGCAACCTGATATAAACATTTAAGGATTCAAATGCAGGACTTAGCAAGGATTCTGATAAGGTTCCAAGTGTGGGAAAAGTGGATTGGGACCTTATGGAAAAAGTGGACTTTTTTTCCTATAAGCTCAGGGTAAACTTTTGATACATCACCAGCCAATGATCAACTAAATAATTGTTAGTGCTCCTTAAGTTGGATTCTTTAAACTGGACTCAAGAGAGATATTAAACTTACTAGCTCTGAGTGTAATGGTACACAAGATAGGAAGGGCAAGATAGACTATGAAGATGATGGAGGCATAGAAAAGATCTCTTTAGTTTTATTAGTTGCCTTCTTTTACTCTTCCTGGCCTCACAGATACTATCAGATCATTAGAAGGTTGAAATGAGTTATGACTGTCTTCATGAATGAGCAACATGTCTTGGGTTACCAGAATAACAAGACTCTTGCAAAGATAAAGAGACTAGAAAAGTAAGTAAAGAAGATCCTAGGCACATTCATATTTATAAAATATTATTATAAAATTTGTTTGAATACTTAACCTGTCAGGTATAGCTCCTACAGGACAAACTCAAAGTTAGTCTTTCTTATATTAAAAACTTATTGCCCTTTATCTTTTCCAAAGTACAAAATCAAACATTTGCTGGATTAACCCACTAATCTCTATGCCAACCTTCCTATAAATAAACCACCGACCTGTTCTCCCAATCTGTACCATTGTGAAGGGCAAGTGGACTTCTGACCTTTTAAATTTCTGAATGATCCAGTTGAATATGTGTCTTTTATCAGAAATCACCTTGATCTTTTTCCTTTTATAAGCATTATTAAAAACTAATTCAAAAGACCCTACATTTTATCTCTCTTGTTTCTAGATTTGTTTAAAATCATCTTATGTGTGCACTTCCTCTTTGCAATTTCCAAGTCTGTTCATTATCTTGCAAAGATTATTATGTTGGTTGCTTTCTGAGGATGTGGAGGAAAGTAGCTAAATCTCATCAGGAAACAATCTCACCAAAGATTGTTAACTTCTGAGAAATTCAGTACATGATGCATAGTTTCTTATGTTTCTAGCATGAAAAGTAACACCTTCTGATCTGTCCCTAATGTGTAATGAATGTTTCAATGATGCTTTTGGAGAGGATGGAAGAGAAGAGAAAATTTGAAAAAAATGTCTGTTTTGGAATTCCTGGAATAAAAGAATTAGTGTTAGGTAGTAAATTATGAGTCAGAAACAATTATTCATTTCCTCACTTGACTTTCAATTATTGAATGCCTACCCTATACCCAGCAGTCCCTGCAGAAGAAACTTAACAAATAAGAAGTGACTGGACAATTAAAATACAATATGGTAAGTTGTGCTAAGGCAAAACAGGTGTTATGGGCACTCAGCAAAGGGACAGGACTCAGGTGCTCATAGCTAGTGTATAAAGATTCAATCAAGTAGTGCCCTTCTGAGTCCAATTTATGGGAAAGTACAGGGGGCAGGCATTACAAAGCTAGAAAGATGGGTTCAACGGGAGCTCCCAGGGAGGGACCAATGGATGGACATTGAAGGCAAAGGAGCAGGTGAAGGCAGAGAAGATAAATAGCATTTCTCAAGCTTTACTATGCAGAAGAGTCTAGGAAATTCATTGAAAAGGCAGCTTTTTGGGTCCCTCTCCTATATATTCTGATATAATAGATTTGGAGCAATGTCAGAAAAGCTGCATTTTTAAGAAATATCCCAAGTGATTCTCATTCAGGTGATGCCTTCTGACTTCACTTTGAAAAATACTTTGTGTTGTCAGAAGCTCTCTGTCACAGCATGGTCCCCTCTACTTGCCCACTTCCTCCAGATCTTCCCCACGATCATATTTACACATCTTCCCTAACATGGAAGTGAACTGGAATTTCATACATTTCTTCTGAAAAGATGCTTTCATTTAAAATAAATCTTCAAACTTTTCGAAGACATGATATGTTGGTGGCCGAGGCTGCTCTGCCCTTGCCACCTTGTCCTGTCCCTGTGGAGCAGGCTGTATACGTCAGTCTCTGTGGAACCCAGATGTGGGCTGTTCCCTGGGGAACATGGATGCTATCAGCAGGACAGCAGGTACGACCCTTGTTTCAGAGTCCATTTCGTAGCACACATGTCCTTTTCCCCAAGTACCTTCTGCGACCCCTCTGGAGCATGTGAAAATCTCTCTGTAAGCAAAGTATACTAGTGCCCTGGCTTGATGGAAAATTGGACTAATGGAAGGCATAGTATGAAGCAGTACCCCCTCCACAGCAAGGATAGACCCTAAAGTATGATTTATAGTAATTTCACTGTCTTCTGTAGTTTACAGACCTCTTTCCCTGAACAGTGAGTTAAACATGTCCTATTAATACTGGCAATTTTGGCACTTCCTTCTTCATGCTGTAATAGTAACTTCTCCAAGATCTCTTGTGAAGGAACAAGCAGAAGATCTTGACAGACTGCAGAAACTTGCTACAGGCTTCCTAAGGACTGCCCACTAATTACTCTGGTTGAGTAAACTTGGGGAAGCTTAAGGTCAAACACATTTTAAAACATACTACTTTTATTTTATTTTATTTTATTTTTTTACAAATAGTTTATTGTCAAATTAGTTTCCACATAACACTCCGTGCTCAAAACATACTACTTTTAAATACAGATCTGTATTTCAAGAGGCTTTTAATTAAAAAAATTTTTATGAGCTATTATAAACACACACATGTATGTAATGAGATTATATTAAGCCCTTAGATTCATTACCCAAATTCAAGACTACCAAGATTTTTCCATTTAGTTCTGTTTCTTTGGAATTTTTTTTTTTAACTGAAGTATTGAAAACAAATTCCACATCCAATGTTGTTTCATTTTGCCTTATGTTGAGCCTCTCTTTAAGAGTGGGCATTTTCATACCTAACTGCAGTGTCATTATCACCTTTAACAACAATACATTGATATCATCTAGTATGTGGTACATAATTAAATTTCATGAAATGTCTCAAAATGTCTTTTTCCAACTGGTTGGTTTAAATCAAGATAATGATGGGGTTCCTGGGTGGCTCAGTCTGTTGAGCGTCTTACATTGGCTCAGGTCATGATCTCACACTCGTGAGTTCGAGCCCCATATCGGGCTCTGTCCTGACAGCTCAGAGCCTGGAGCCTGCTTCTGATCCAGTCTCCCTCTCTCTCTGCCCCTCCTCAACTCACACTCTGTCTCTTTCAAAAATAAATAAACATTAAAAAAGCATATTAAATCAGGATAATGAGATCCACTAGTTAAGAGAACAATTCTAGAGTTGGGTTTATGAAAGCAGCCAATCTAATCATAAGATCTTATTTCTCTGAAACAAACAGAGATGGCATTGATTCTTTTTTGTTACCCTCTTTCTCTTCCCTCCACAAATTTTGGGGTCAAGAAAGGCAATTTCTTTTTCTCATGTCATCTTGTATTTCATGTCTGTGAGGCTTGATTTTAAAGACAGGATTTTGGAGGAGGCAAGTGGTGGAGAAGTAGGGAGATCTGTACTATTCACTCGCCCCCATCTCTCAAACAGAGAAGGCCTGAAGCCATAGGAACCCTTATAGAATCCAGGAGTTTGGGAGAAAAGGAGACAGAGTCCGCTGAGAAAACCTTATAGCAGCTACCTCAAGAAACAAGCCAAAGTACACATGGTGGAGAGTCCCAAATACCACTATGAGTAAGGAAATAAAATAACCAAAGTCTCAACAAGGGAGAACAAGAGACACCATTCAAAGAACACTTCCTGAATACACAGACCCTGAACAGCCAAAGAGCCTTCTTTAATACAGCAGTACTCGCAGGTGCAGAGTTCATAACAAGCTTTTAAAACTTACTAGTGACAGAAAGCTAACTTTAATGACTAAATGGAAGAACTCTCCACTAAAGAAATTCCAGGAAGAAATGACAGCTAAAGAACTGCTCAAAACAGATATAAGCAACATAACTGAACAAGAATTTAGAACAATAGTCATAAAATTAATCCCTGGGCTTGAAAAAGGCATGGAAGACATCAGAGAAACTATTGCTAAAAAGACTGTGGAGCTTAAGTATGTTGTGATGAATTAAACAATGGTATAAATGAGATGCATAATAAAATGGAAGCATCCAATGCACAGATTGAGGAGGCAGAAAGGAGAATAGATGAATTAGAAGACACAATTATAGAAAAAGAGGAAGCCGAGAAAAAGAGAGATAAACTGATCCAGGAACATGAAAGAGGAGAGTTTGAGAACTGAGCAATTCAATCAAATGGAACAATATATGTATCATAGGAATTCCAGAGGAGGAAGAGAGAGGGAAAGGCACCGAAGGAGTCCTTGAACAAATTATAGCAGAGAACTTCCCCAATCTGGGGAAGGAAAATCCAAGAGGCACAGAGAACTCCCCTCAGACGTAACTTGAAGAAGGGCATTATATAATAATTATAGGGTGTCTCCATCAGGAAGAGCTAACAATTATAAATGTCTATGCACCGAATATGGGAGCAACTAAATATATAAAACAATCACAAACAGAAACAATCTTATGGGTAGGAATGTGCTAATAGCAGGGGACCTTAATACTCCACTTACAGCAATGGATAGATCAACTAGACAGAAAATCACTAAAGACATAACGGACTTGAATGACACATTGGACCAGATGGATTTGACAGACATATTTAGAACTCTACATCCTGAGGCCATGGAATTCATTTTCTTCTCAAGTGCGCATGGCACATTCTCCAAGATAGATCACATAGTGGCACATAAAGCAACCCTCAATAAATATAAAAGAATTGAGATCATACCATGCACACTTTCAGATCACAATGCTATGAAACTTGAAATCAATCACAGGAAGAAGTCTGGAAAACCTCCAAAAACATGGAGGTTAAAGAAACCCTATTAAAGAACGAATGTGCCAATCAGGCAATTAGAGAAGAAATTTAAAAATATATAGAAACAAATGAAAATGAAAATACAACAATCCAAACTCTATGGGATGCAGCAAAGGCAGTCCTAAGAGGAAAGTCCCTTGGACTCCAAGGCTGTTTCAAGAAATTAGAAAAAGCACAAGTACAAAATTTAAAAGCACAGCTAAAGGAACTAGAGGGAGAGCAACAAGAGCACCCCAAAACCTGTAGGAGAAGAGAAATAATAAAAATCAGGGCAGAAATAAATAATTTAGAATCCAAAAAAACCATCTGAACAGATGGATGAAACCAAGAGCTGGTTTTCTGAAAAGATAAACCAAATTGACAAACCTCTAGCCAGGCTTCTCAAAAAGAAAAGAGAGAACACCCAAACAGACAAAATCATGAATGAAAATGGACTTATTACAACCAACCCCTCAGAAATACGAACAATTATCAGGGAATACTATGAAAAATTATATGCCAAGAAATTGGATAACTTAGAAGAAATGTACAAATTCCTAAACACACACTCACTACCAAAATTCACACGGGAAGAGATAGGAAATCTGAACAGACCCATAATGAGTGAGGAAATCAAATCAGTTATCAAAAATCTCCCAACAAATAAGAGCCCTGGGCCAGATGGCTTCCCTGGGGAATTCTACCAGACATTTAAAACAGAATTAATACCCATTCTTCTCAAGCTATTTCAAAAAATAGAAATCGAAGGAAAACTTCTGGAATCATTCTATGAAGCCAGGATCACTTTGATTCCCAAGCCAGACAGAGACCCAGCAAAAAGAGAGAACTACAGTCCAATATCCTTGACGAATGCGGATGCAAACATCCTCAACAAGATAATTGGAAATCGAATTCAACATCACATAAAAAGAATTTTCCACCATGATCAAGTGGGATTCATTCCTGGGTTACGGGGCTGGTTCAATATTCACAAATCAATCAATGTGACACATCACATTAACAAAAGAAAAGATAAGAACCATATGATCCTGCCAATAGATGAGAAAAAGCATTTGACATAATAGAGCATCCTTCTTAAAAAAGACCCTCGAGAAAGTCGGAATAGAAGGAACTTACTTAAACATCATAAAAGCCATCTATGAGAAGCCCTCAGCTAACATCATCCTCAATGGGGAAAAACTGAGAGCTTTCCCCCCGAGATCAGGAACACGGCGGGATGTCCACTCTCACCACTGTTGTTTAACATAGTGCTGGAAGTGCTAGCGTCGGCAACCAGACAACAACAACAACAACAACAACAACAACAAAAAGGCATCAGAATTGGCAAAGAAGAAGTCAAACTTTCACTGTTTGCAGATGACATGATACTCTACATAGAAAACCCGACAGACTCCACCAGAAGCCTGCTAGAACTGATCCAAGAATTCAGCAACGTTGCAGGGTACAAAATCAACGTACAGAAATCGGTTGCATTTTTATACACCAATAATGAAGCAACTGAAAGAGAAATCAAGAAACTGATCCCATTCAAAATTGCACAAAAACCCATGAAATACCTAGGAATAAACCTAACCAAAGATGCAGGAGATCTGTATGATGAAAACAATAGAAAACTTATGAAGGAAATGGAAGAAGACACAAAGAAATGGGAAAACATTCCACGCTCATGGATCAGAAGAATAAATATTGTTAAAATGTCATTACTACCCAAAGCAATCTACACATTCAATGCAATCCCAATCAAAATTGCACCAGCATTCTTCTCAAAACTAGAACAAACTATCCTAAAATTTGTATGGAACCACAAAAGACCCCGAATAGCCAAAGTAATAGTGAAGAAGAAAACCAAAACGGGAGGCGGCATCACCATCCCACACTTTAGCCTCTATTACAAAGCTGTCATCATCAAGACAGTTTGGTATTGGCACAAAAACAGACACATAGACCAATGGAATAGAATAGAGAACTCAGAACTGGACCCACAAATGTACAGCCAACTAATCTTTGACAAAGTGGAAAAGAGTATCCAGTGGAAAAAAGACAGCCTCTTTAACAGATGGTGCTGGGAGAACTGGACAGCAACATGCAGAAGAATGAAACTAGATCATTTTCTCACACCATGCACCAAAATAAACTCAAACTGGATCAAGGACCTCAATGTGAGGCAGGAAACCATCAAAACCCTAGTGGAGAAAGCAGGAAACAACCTCCCTGACCTCAACCACAGCAATTGCTTACTTGACGCATCCCCAAAGGCAAGGGAATCAAGAGCAAAAATGAACTACTGGGACCTCATCAAGATAAAAAGCTTCTGCACAGCAAAGGAAACAATCAATAAAACTAATAGGTAACCGACAGAATGGGAGAAGATAGTTGCAAATGACATATCAGATAAAGGGCTAGTATCCAACATCTATAAGGAACTCACCAAACCCCACACCCAAAAGACAAATAATCCAATGAAGAAATGGGCAGAAGACATGAACAGACACTTCTCCAAAGAGGACATCCAGATGGCCAACAGATACATGAAACGATGCTCAGCGTCTCTCATTATCAGGGAAATACAAATCAAAACCACACTGAGATACCAGCTCACGCTGGTCAGAGTGGCTAAAATGAACAAATCAGGAGACTCTAGTGCTGGCGAGGATGTGGAGAGAGGGGCACCCTTCTACACTGTTGGTGGGAATGTAAACGGGTGCAGCCCCTCTGGAACACAGTGTGGAGGTTCCTCAAAAAATTAACAATAGAACTCCCCTATGACCCAGCAATAGCGCTGCTAAGAATTTACCCGAGGGATACAGGAGTGCTGATGCATTGGAGCACATGGACCCCAATGTTCATAGCAGCACTCTCCACAATAGCCAAAACATGCAAAGAGCCTAAGTATCCATCAGCTGATGAATGGATCAAGAAGATGTGGTTTATCTATACGATGGAATACTACATGGCAATGAGAAAGAATGAAATCTGGCCATGTGTAGCAACATGGATGGACCTTGAGGGTGTTATGCTGAGCGAAATAAGTCAGGCAGAGAAGGACAGATACCATATGTTTGCACATATAGGTGGATTAGGAGGAACTTCATGGAGGACCATGGGGGAGGAGAAGGGGAAAAATAGTGGGGGAGAGGGAGGGAGGCAAACCATGAGAGACTCTTGAATGCTGAGAACAAACTGAGGGCTGATGGGGTTGGGGGAGAGGGGAAAGCGGGGTGATGGGCATGGAGGAGGGCACTTGTTGGGATGAGCACTGGGTGTTATATGGAAACCAACTTGACAGTAAATGATTTAAGAAAAAAAAAAAAGACAGGATTAATATAATGATATGCCACCTTCACTAGGACCCTCTGATCCTCACTTGCAGTTTTCATGATGAAGACGGATGGAGCTGGGCTGGAAGTATGGGTTTTGCATCCTGTGAGGGAGCCTAGCAGTGATTCCCCATACCTTCTTCCTGATCTACATTTCTGCAAGGTGTGGCAATCAGAACCTGATGTCCTCTTTGTTAGGCTCCGCTCTAGAAAACCCAGGATCTGCCATCCAATTCAGACCTTTGTAGTTCAGGTCATTGTCAGAGTGACACGGTACAAAGATTTTTGGGGTCAGTTATCCCTGCTTCAAATAGTAATTCTGTCCTACTAACTCTACTAGCAAATTACTCAATGTCTTTGAACTTCAATGTCCATACCTTTAAAGTGGGTATAACAATGCCTATATGAGTGGTTAATTCATGAGGATCACATGAGATAACTTATGACCCACCTTGATGAAAATTGCATTATGGTCACTTATATGCCACTGCCTTTTTCTGTACCCCTTCCCTCTTAAACTGCTAAAGAAATAGTAAGTCTTTGACAACTTCTTAGAAAATGTGTTTTTTGGTCTGTAACCTACTTGGGAGTACTTTCTTGGAGACTGTTTCTCTTCACTAGTTCTTTCCCCTGGTAAAGTTACCCTAACTTGGCAAAACTGACATTTAAATGGGACGGCTGTTACTGGTTTGAGGAGATAATAAATGTAGACGTGTGGATGGTTTAGAGACAATTTACATGCTGGTTTAGCAGACAAGCCTCCAGAGGCCTCTTTGTATCCACACTGGCCAACTGCAGCTTAATCTGACAAGGATAATGTGCAGAATGTAAATATTACCATTTGTTCCATGTCATCTCAGATCAGACACTAATTTGCAAATGTAATTTATCATGTCTAAAGAAAACCAAAATGACAGCTCTTACCAGTATTTGGTATTTTTGTGTTAACAATAGTTCATTTATGATTGTTATTGTTTCAGGCAGAAAATATGTCTCAATATGTTCTGCTGACAATGTGGGCTTTTATATCACAAACCTCTTCCAGCCTTTTCTATCCTCTCCCTTGTTGCATACTATTACCCAGGCCGGTCTTTTGATTGTATGCTCTTCTTCACCACACTTTTCATGCAGCTGAAGGAAATATTCTGATAATATTCCAAATTCTGGGATCTGTTTTGGAAATAGACTGGATGGCCGATGTGAAGACTGAGAGCTACACTTGATCTTATGTGCATTTTGTCTGTTTTCAGTGAGGGCCTCCATCACAAAGGAAATATCTAAAGTAGCAGAATTCGTGGATAAACTGTCCAAAGCCACGTAACAGATGAATTTGGACTGTCCAACTTATGACACCCAACTTCAAGGACTTTCCAACCAGTAGATTGACCAAGAAGCCACAATATCCAAATCATGTAGTTCTTGTGGACCGCAGAATACTAAGTCCGTCCCTGAAGCAAAACCATCTCTCTGTACAACAGAAGAGAGTTGACTATTATTTTTATATTACATGGATTCCCATTAGTTGCCAATTTGTTTTTCCTTCTTCCCCTCCTCCCCCCTTCATGACTTCTCTAGGGTTGCCAGAAGATTCTGTTTTGGCAAGTTGATAATCCCTTTTATCCTTGCACTGCAGTTCATAGCCCAGCAAGTTGTAGAAAGATCAATATGTTCTTGCGTGACTGTTGGTGAGTTAGTCGGATGCCAGGAAAGAGGGAGGCCAGTGAATTGCCACTGACCCTGGCGCTCTGTGTTTCGGAGAGGCCTGCCAATCCCTGTAAAACATTCATGACATTTCAGAAGAACTAAAGGATTTTTCTGCCTCACTTGTCACATGGAAAAATAGGCAGATTCAAGTATCCCCAGATGGGAGGAACGGGTTTTTTGTTTTCTTTAATTGAAAACCATGTTCCACCGTAGAATTTACACCAGGTTCTGTAATTCTCCCGATGGCTGGCGAATGGCACAGGAGATAAGAACAGAAAATGTCTGAGAGGGGCCCAGGCCTATAGATAACACTTCTGTCATCTTGATTGGAAAAGCTTGTACAGCTGCTTTGATTCGGTAAAGCTAAATTTCTAAGATTTCCTTGACCTTTACTTAAACTGTTTCTTAGACAGACTATTTTTGTTATCGCCTGATGAGCAAGAAGGAGCTTATAAATTAATCACAGTGTGAATAAATCATTAAAAAGTGCAAGATAACTGATGATGAGTTCTGAGCTGAGAATTATCACCTGGCTGATGGCAACAATGTAAACAGTGTTCAAGGAGCCAGAAGTTGGATTTTGTATATTCTTTGCAGTTCTTTAATTGCTGTGGGCTATGGCTGCTTTAGACGTGCATTTGGAAGACTCACTAGTATTAACACAACTCGAGTGTGTTAATGTGGGAGTCCCTGCATAAAAGGCTTAGCTTTGGAGTGCGCTGAATTTTATTCCTGAACATCAGGGGCTTTCCTTAGGGTATTGCAGTGGTTTTTTGAAATGAGGTAGACATCACCACCACCACCACCAATGAACAAATATACAAAATCTGCACAGAACACCACAGGGCAAAGGATTCAGAAACTGTGGTAAGATACAGATTACAGTGAAATACAGAAAGATTACCATTTCACATTTCTGCCAAGCACAACTGAAATTCAGTCCCTATTAGCTTTAGATGGGGGACTTAGTATAATGGATATAATCCGAAATCCATTCAAGACTATTTGGAATTTGTGCAATTAATTATGTATTCAACTTCACTTTATTGTTAAGGAAAAGTATGTTACATAGTCTTCCTGACTTACTGTAATTTGTTAGACATCTCTGACCCTCCATTATGTAAAAATAAAACAAAACTCAGGCCTCCCAAGTATGAATTTTCCCTTACAATAAAATATACTATCTTCCAATCATCAGTCATTTTACAGATTCTAATTATTTTACATTTTGGACACCTGTTCCATAACTTCTTAATTTCTACAACATATCAATATTGAGTATCTGTGCCTCAATTTCCTTATCTGTAAAATGGAGACAAAAAATAATATCTACCTTATAGGATTGAGGTTTTTTTGTGTTTTTTTTTTAGTGCTTTAAAATAAGACACATTTATTTTTTACAGTTTCTGTGGATCAGAAATCTATGTACTTTTTTTTTTTTTACAAATAGTTTATTGTCAAATTAGTTTCCCCATAACACTCAGTGCTCATCCCCACAAGTGCCCTCCTCTATGCCCATCCCTCCTCCCCCCCCATCCATCAGTCCTCAGTTTTTGTCAGCATTCAAGAGTCTCTCATGGTTTGCCTCTCTCCCTTTCCCCCACCATTTCCCCCCTTCTTCTCCCCCTTGTTCCTCCATCAAGTTCCTCCTAATCCTCCTATAAGTGCAAACATATGATATTTGTCCTTCTCTGCCTGACTTATTTCGCTCAGCATAACACCCTCAAGGTCCATCCATCTTGCTACACATGGCCAGATTTCATTGTTTCTCATTGCCATGTAGTATTCCATGGTATAGATAAACCACATCTTCTTGATCCATTCATCTGTTGATGGACACTTAGGCTCTTTCCATGTTTTAGCTATTGTGGAGAGTGCTGCTATGAACATTGGGGTACATGTGCTCCTATGCATCAGCATTTCTGTATCCCTTGTGTAAATTCCTAGCAGTGCTATTGCTGGGTCATAGGGGAGTTCTATTGTTATTTTCCTGAGGAACCTCCACACTGTTTTCCAGAGGGTCTGTACCTGTTTACATTCCCACCAACAGTGTAGGAGGTTTCCCTTTTCTCCACATTCTCGCCAGCATCTTGAGTTCTCTGATTTGCTCATTTTAGCCCCTCTGACTGGTGTGAGGTGGTATCTCAGTGTGGTTTTGATTTGTATTTCCCTGATGGGAAGGGATGCTGAGCATTGTTTCATGTGTCTGTTGGCCATAGGATTGAGTTTTAAATGAACTAAAATTTGTATAGCACTTAGAATGATGTCCACAGCATAGTAAGCACTATATGTGTGAGCAGTTCATCATTATTATTTATTCTTTGTCCAGCACTATTGCTAGGGTGGGGAGTGGACTCTAGATACTAAAAATCATAAATTATGAATGCTTTATATTCTAGCTGGGGAGGCACTTCATGCCAACAGATATGAAGTAAGGAAGGATCAAGACCTGGAACCAGGTGATTATTACAAAATGAGGGACAACACATGGAAGTGGGGAATCATTCTGAGTTGACATATTTGGGAAAGGCCTGTTGGAGGAAAGATACAAGCCCATCTGAAGGATAGATAGGCTGGGTTGAAAAGGCGACAGTGACACTGCAGACCTAGTAGCACAGGATCAAAATCTTTTGTCAGAGCTGAATGTGGCATCTTTAGGGTCAGAGAGCAGCCTTCATTGAGTGGAGAGTGCCCTAAGGGGTGGGAGTGTGCATCAGATTGGGATGTAAACGGGAGAAAAGATTCTTTGGATAGGCATCTTGTGAGATTTTGCATGCCAGATTAATTTGGATTTGAGCCTAAAGGCAGTGAAGAGCTATTAGAGAATTTTGAGCAAGACAGGAACCAGATAATAGCAGTCTTTAAGGAAAGCTCTTGTGTGGAATGAGACCCTAGAGGAAAAGTAAAGGTGGATACATAAGTCAAGACACAAAGGATCAGGATTTAGATTTTAGAAATGATGTTTTGGTATTCATAATGACCTATTTTCAGGGTGCCTGGCTGCCTCAGTCAGTAGAGCATGTGACTCCTGATCTCCAGGTAGTCAGTCCAAGCCCCACAGTGGGTGTAGAGCTTACTTAGGGGGGGAAAAAAAGGAATTAAAAATAATTACCTTTTGTCTAAAAACTGCTTAGGCAGATATCTTTGAGACCACCTTGTAAGTTTGATAAATTACCACCCATATCTTAAAGGTAGAGGGAGTTTAAATGGTAAAGTCTTCCTTAGACATATTCATTGAATATTTATCAAGTGCCTGCCATGTTCCAAGTTATATGTAATGGCCTGAGATGAAATAGAATCAAGAATATTTACAAACTCCAAGAAAAATTATGATGTGAATGTAGACAGTGGATATTGGGGAATTACTTGCAGAAAGAATGAATATATACCACATTACTTATAATGCTTTGGAGCATTATACCAAAGCATGCCTTCAGGCTTCTATTTCATTAAGTAAGCACATGTTACTAAGTTGTAACCAATTCAAGCCAGCAGAGGTCAAGTATACCTGAATAGTCATTTGGAGAGTATATTAGTTTTCTATTACTGTTGTAACACATTACCACAAATTGTGTGGCTTTAAAGAATATACATGTATTATCTCATAGTTTTACTGGTCAGAAGTCTAATATAGATCTCATTGAACTAAAAACTAGGTATTACCAGGACTGCATTCCTTTTTGGAAGCTCCAGGGAAGAATTTGTTTCTTTGCTCATTCAGGTCTTTGGCAGAATTGAGTTCCTGTGATCGTAGGACTGAGGATCTATAACCTGGCTGTCAGCTGATGACCACATGTTGTTTCTAGAGGCTGGGCATTCCTTGGCTTGTGGCCGCTTTTCTTCTTTTTCAAAGTCAGCGATGGTAGGTTGAGTCCTTCTTACACTTTGAATCTTTCCTGCCTCTTGTTCCATCACATCTGAATGGAATGTCTGGCTAATTAAGTTTTCCAAATTTAAGGATTCGTGGGATTATGTTAGGCCCACCCCAATAATTCGGGATAATGTCCTTATTTTAAGGTCATCTGATTAGTAATCTTAATCACATCTTTTGACATCACCTAAAATATTCACAGGATTGGGGGATTAGGGTTGGGGCACTTTGGGGGCACCATTATTCTTCCTTCTACAGAGCAGAATGAAACATACATTTAATAGTTAAGATTAGGAATTAGATACTTCCTTCATTAAGGATTGCTGAAGGAATGTTTCTTAACTTCAACTCCTTATCCCTTTCATACACTATATCTTATTTGAGGGAGAAAAAAGACAAAAGCACATATTGCAAGAAATACTACTTTATTTAAATATTGAGGCTTTGTGGGCCAAGCAGAATGCCCTTTGTGTGTGAGGGGGTCTTCAGGTTCAAGTGATAGATTTGTTCATCTCAAAGAATATCTTCTGCTAAATCCACCTTCTACTGGCTACTGTGGGGATATAGAAGGCAGAGCCTTTACTCTTACGTTGACAATGTGCTAGATGTGACTAACTGGGCGAATAAATTACTATAGTGTGAAGAAACCCCTCCTCCCATGTGCTACCATAATGGAAGTACAAAGTACCGTGGAAAATAGAAGGTAGAGAAATTATCTTTCGTCTGAGAAATCAGGGGTTCATTCATGGCATTTTGGCATTGAACAGTAGATAAGATTTCAACAGCAGAGAAGGAAAGAGGGGTTTTGTTGAAGGAAGTTTGGCTAAATAAAGCTCAGAGCTGGGAGTCCACTGTGTATCTTTAAGTACTTGGAATTCCTTCAACCTGAAAAAGGGTAGGTAAAAAGGGTAGGTAAAAACACTCATATAAAAAATGAAGTGTTACACAGATTGGAAAAAATACCACAGACGGATTTGTCAGAAACAAGACTTTGGACATTTTTCCTATAGAGAATTGGGAGGCACCAAATGCATTTGAGCAGAGGAAGGACAAGATCAATAGCAGGCATCAGGAAGAGAACTGTGTCTATGACAAGTACGATGGAGAGGAATAAGAGCCTGGCAGTGGAGAGAGCTGCCAGCAAGCATTTAGAATGGGAAAGGAGGGAGTTAATGAATGGCTTCCTGGCTAGAGTGGAGACAGTATGAATTTACATTAAAGGAAATGAAAGGGACATGGAGGACATAGAATTAAAAGCAATATGGCAGCAATAAGAGGTGAACCATAGTGAGAGAAAGGTTAAGTCCAAATAGTTCTAAGATTTAGAGCCCTGACAGGATGCCCTAGGGAATAGAAGTGCCATGAACAGAAAGAAGGAAGTAAAGAGGGGAAGAAGGTTGGGTGGAAAGGTGAAGACGGTGAGATTGGTTTTGACCTATAAAGCCTGATAGGCTTTCCTGTTAGGAAATTCAAGTGAAGTGCTCAGTGTAAGGGAAAGTCCCAGCAGAGATGGGATGAGGGCCAAGGAGAAGAATGTCCATAGTCATGGGATGAGAACAAAGCCATAATCAAGGAAGATGGAGGAGATTTATGGTGAGCACAATGGCATAGACGTATGTCAAAAACAAATCTTATCTAAGATGCTGGGAAGGCACCAAAGAGAAAGGTAGATGTTGTGGGATAATATCTACCTCCATTCTATAGACCTCCCCTTGTGTCGACAGATACTTTTGGGAAGGAGAGAGTCAAGGTGCAAGACAAATTTAAAGAATGATTTTTTAAAAATTGTTATTGGGAAAGCATTCTAAGACTAGAACATAACTTACCAGAAGAGGAAAAGCTCATGTGGAAGACTGACAGTGTTATGGCAAATTGTTTAAAGCCTATTTAGGTGAGAGGGGAGATTTTAACTTTTTAATTTTATTTGCCTTTTAAAACATCATTTTAAATGTCCAAAAAGGATAAGTACAAGTTTCATTTAGATTAGAAATTCCAGCAGTAGGAATCATATGTATGTGAATCTCCAATATATACCCTGTTGTGAAATAACTTGAATCGTACATAAGGTTTTTCTTAAGTAAAAAAATTCCCTGCCCTGAATATCAACTGACTAGACTATAGATTTGCCCACAGCACCACAGCTGAGAGGACAGGAAGAATATTTTCCTAATTACTACCAGGCGACCAGAGGTACCGCCTGAGTGACTGGGTTTCAGGAGATTCACTGGCGTTTGGCTGCAGAGAGATCTCCTGAAATTAGTGCAAAAGGAATGTGCTGGAAGCCCCCATCTACTGTTTATCTGGGAGGGCTCTACAGATAGTGAGCTTGACAGTGAAATTCTAACCCCGAAAACTGATGAGATGCCAGCATTTCCCTGCCTCGCTGGGACTGTCGGGTATCTCTTCTTATTTCATAGGGGAGTGACTGGTATTTGAGCACAGATAACAGCAATCTTGGTGGTGGGGCTGAGTCAGGGAGGACATTCCAGAAAAGTAAATGGCTGAGAAAATAGTGCAGGACCTCATGCCAGCTGCCATCCAGAAGGTGGGAGGACAAGGCACCGAGTGGGGACAGCAACACCATTTTCTGGAGGAAGAGCCAAAGCTCATAACCTTGTGTTAAGTAGGAGTTGTGAAGAGTAGGAGGAAATCTGTTTGGTCCCCAGTCTAGAATCCCACTAAACTTTACTGAGGAATTTTTCATGTTGCTGGTGGGCTGCGGGGGCAGAAAGCCTAGACTACAGAAATCCTGTCTGAAAACAGTTGCCTCTTGAAAATCATATCTATATTCAAAAATCTCAACAGGATAACCAGAAGGAAAAGTTATATATTGCTCTAAGCTTTCTCTGAACACTATCTGTACACTTCATTGACTTTTGGCATGTGGTTGTGTTTCGCTAGTGTCTAAAGAAAGATTCTCCGTGGGAAAATTCACACTGACCAATCCTTAATTAGCCCAAAACTTTTAAATGAAAAAGCTGCTTTCATTTTTCCTTTGGGTTAGATTGAACCCAAATTTGTGGGAGAGGGAACACAAAGGCAGAGCACAGAGGACAGTAGGCTGTACTAAAAAACAGCAAGTGCAATGTTTGGTGAATATGTTTCTAAATTCTAGCTTCATTGGTCACCTTTGGGAGAATTTTAACGAACTTGTACACTTGCTAGATCAGCATCAAGGGATGCAGTAATACTGTGACAAAAAGACTAGAGGTTGGGTAAGACATGGCACATGAGCTCAAGGGGTTTCAAACTGACCTATGGGACCACAGGCCAGGCTTTCAGAAATGGCTGAGAGACCAAACAGATTTTAACTTTGTGTCATCATAAATACCTTAATGATGGAAAATCAGCTTTAGCAATGTTACATGCTCCAGGGTTTCACATTTATTTATTGTAATGTTTATTTATTTTTGAGAGAGAGAGGCACAGAATGTGAGTGGGGGAGGGGCAGAAAGAGGGAGACTCAGAATCCGAAGTAGGTTCCAGACTCTGAGCTGTCAGTGCAGAGCTCGATGCGGGGCTTGAACTCACAAACCGGGAGATCATGACCTGAGCCCAAGTCAGAAGCTCAACTGACTGAGCCAGTCAGGTGCCCCAGGGTTTCCCATTTACTATCTTTCTGAGTAACACTAACACTTACCCTCTGATGACAACATAGTGTTCTTAGACAAAATGTACAGCTGGTTTGAGATTCCCCAGAGGCTGCAGATCCTCTGCTTTCAAACCTCCTCTCCCCCCAGTGGGCTTGTTATGTTCCAGTTCTAGTCACTTGAACATTTAGTCATAACTGCTTTCCTTAATCACTTTCCAGAGTTTCTCACCTTCTTCTCTTCTTTGGCTGCAAGTGTCTGAATTACACTGGCACATGGGCTTGGCAAATGTCAAAACCCAGGTGTTACATAAGCATTGGATGAGTTCATGGTGCTTCATTCTCCAAAATATCTCACAGAAGTGGAAGGCATTTGTTTTTAATATGCAAGCCCACTTAAATTTAGAAGCAATGTAGTTTTCGTGGAAAATTTATAATAAAGACAAAGAAGTGGAGTCAAATCCTTATTTATAACCAAGCAATTACCTTTTTTTATTAATGTTTATTTTTGAGAGAGAGAGAAAGAGAGAGAGGAAGTGGGGGAGGGTCAGAGAGAGAGAGAGAGAGACACAGAATCCAAAGCAGGCTCCACGCTCTGAGCTGTCAGCACAGAGCCCAGCATGGGGCTCAAACTCACAAACCATGAGATCATGACCTGACCTGAAGTTGGACACTTAGCTGACTGAGCCACCCAGGCACCCAGCAATTACCTTTTTAATATACTCACTTTTCTCATGTCCATCAGGTTCAAATCCATAGTTTGTGCTGAATTTCCTGCAGTCTGCACTCATTTCTCAGAGAGGCTTGATGAACATTCCTTTGTTTGCTAGGAAGCTCAAACCCCAGGCCAGACATGGTATATCTACCAAGGGGACTGAGAACCTTGTTAGTTCTTTATTTCTCCCCATGTCACTATAACCCACCAACAGAGACCTTTCTTAGACAATCACTCTATTTCTGGGACTAGATTTGATTACAAATGCTTGCACTCAGGGAAACACTGAAGATGGAGCTTTGGTTTGCCCAGATAATGGAAAGGATGTTAGAGACACCTTGGTCCAAGCTTGCAATGTTCCCTATATCAAATGTATTTACGATGTTTTCTTCTCTAAAATATGCAAAACAGATTTACGTGTATTTGCTTGCTTTACCAAAGAAAAGGAGAATGTTATTTAAATGAGAAGAAAGAGTAGGAAAGTTCAAATTGTTAAAAGGGGAAAGTGTGTTTTGTTGTGGATTGGTGTGGACTGCTAAATCGATTTAAAAATAATTATAACAATAATTCCTACTGTATATTTAACATTTACCCTCTGCAAAGTCATGCTTAGGGAGTTTGTGTGCATGTCACCCCTGGACTGTATGTGTTTTATGTCATTTAATTCTTACAATGACCAGACACTAGTTAGCAGTATCTTTTCATTCTACATAAGAGGACACTGGAGTTTGAGAGGAGACATGACCTAGTCAACAGCAGACTCCTCCAACTCTAAAGCCTGCCCTCTCACACCCTCTTTTGGCTGTTTTAAATGTTTTTTTATTTTTATTTTTTTTTTAATGTTTTTATTTATTTCTAGGAGAGAGAGACAGCGTGAGCAGGGGAGGGTCAGAGAGAGAGGGAGTCACAGACTGAAACAGGCTCCAGGCTCCGAGCTGGCAGTCAGCACAGAGCCCGACGCGGGGCTCGAACCCACAAACTGAGAGATCATGACCTAAGCGAAAGTCGGAAAGTCGGACGCTTAACCGACTAAGCCACCCAGGCGCCCCTCTTTTGGCTGTTTTAAAAGGTACAAAGCAAATTACCTAGAAATTACAAAGCAGTATTTATGAACAATTAAGGGCATGTGCTTTTTGACCAAAATGAGTCTAGAAACTTCCTCCTGGGTAGAGAAGCTTATTAAAGACATTGCCCGGCCATTTCTTTCCTTTGCAACCAAGAAGGTGTTTAAGAAATAAACATTTCTTCTTTTTATCCCACACTTGGATTCTTTTCTTTTAGTCTCAAAAAGTGTAATTTCCTGTTTCTCTGAGCTGGAGAAGGGAATGGTAGTTGGCAGGTTGACAGCTAGATGACGAGGGTGGTAATCAGGGGCTGGAGTGGCTGCCGGGCTTCAGGTGGCCCCTGAATGGCTGTGATAATAGAGAGCAGCCCCAGGTAAACATCCCACTCCATGTGCCGAGGAGGCAGCCTCTCTGTCTTCTTCCCCACTGGGTCCACTATTTTGCCTGGGGCCATAGCTGAAACTCCTTCCAGAAGTGCAGAACCTGAGTGTCACATTCTCTCTGACTCCAGCTTTCATAGAAGGGTCTCTTATTTGAAATAGATGGATGTATTTCTAAAATGTTTACTATAATTTGGGCTTACTGATTCACATTCGAAATGTAGTGTAGTGACGCACTGTTTCCATTTGTCTTCTTAGCTCTTTAAATAATAAAATTCCGGGCGCCTGGGTGACCTCAGTTAGGTGTTCGACTTTGGCTCAGGTCATGATCTCACAGTTTGTGAGTTCAAGCCCCACGTCGGGCTCTGCGCTAACAGCTCATAGCCTGCAGCCTGCTTCGGAGTCTGTGTCTCCCTCTCTCTCTCTGTTCCTCCCTCACTTGCATTCTGTCTTTATCTCAAAAAAAAAAAAAAAGATTTTAATAATAATAATAAATAATAAAATTCCAAGGAACTTAATATCATACATATTAAGATATTTAAATTAATTCAAGACGTTAGAATCAAGGAGTGCCATGGTATTTGCTTTTAGGTGAACATTTATAAGGTGAATAACCTCTAATTTTTTTTAAAGCTGATTTTTCATTTAGCCTGTTTTCTTAAAACAGAATGCATCTGTTTTAGAATACCAGACAACATATTAACTAATAAATAATCACATACCAACTATGACGTTGGACATTTATTCATTCTCCCCAGTTCTGTTTCCTGATTGTAAAGAAGTAAGATACACAAGTCACAAGATTGTTGAAAGGATCCTATATATCTATGTGATCAGTACTGTTCCATGATGTGGGCTTGGTAAGTGATAGTTCTTAATAGCAATCAGTTCAAAATCCAGAAAGTTCTGTCCTGAGAGTACAGAGCTCTTTGATTTTGGTCTCAGTTCCAACACCTACTAACTATGATCTCTGTTACTTCTTCTCTAAGATGAGGGTGACAATTTACTTGTCTAAAATTTACAGGACTGGACCAAAATACTGTCACAGGTTCACAGTCTCAAATTACCATCTATACCTTTAAAAAAAAGATTTAACTCAGTCAAATAGTTTAATTTAGAGACTAGTAAAAATCAGTTACTTGACTAAGTCCAGTACTTGTTTCTTAATTGGTTTATATTGCCTTGTAGTTGTCACCACCATTACAGGGACATGGGGTGAGCAGGTTTCATGCATGCTCATTCACGTGGATAATCCTCTTCTGTTTTTTGTCAGTGGCATTTTTCCCATGACCCTTGTTTCTTTCAAAGTCATCATAATTTCTTTCTCTCTCTCTTACCTTTTTGGTTTTCTTTTTCGCCAAGAAGACTAACTTAAAAAATGAGTCCAGCATCTCAGCAAATTTTGGAATTGTGATTAATTCTGTGTCCTGGCTCATTTATTAGAAGCCCCAGTTTCTCTCTCATCTTGCCTTCCCTCCTGATAGATTTGCCCTCCTAATACTCTTTAACCCTTTGGGCTTACCTTATCTCTCTTGGCACTTTGCTTCTCTTATCTCTATCCTGTTAGCCTTAACTGATGTAATTTGTTTTCCTTGAGTTTCTTCCTCCTTTGTAAAGACGTGAACACTCACTCTGAATATTTCTCACCTATTGCATTAGTCTTTGTCAGCTGGATCCCAACCTAACACACTTTTCATGAAGGTTCATAGCCAAGTCCAGGCTTTTCTCATAGTTCTGGATTTTCATTCCTCTTTGCAGAGTGTCATATTTTACTCAACAAAACAGCCTCCAATGAATCTGCTTTAGATGCTGTTTCTCATTTTCTGATATGAAATTGATTTTGGTATAAGGTTTTGGCTGAGCAGTTCATCTCAGCTTTGAGCAATGTTCTCCCCCATGACTTTGTCTGTATCCTACCGAGCTGGCTAGAACTGGGATCCACTGTGTGTATAGTTTCTGGTCTACCATCCAGTCTAGTTTTTAGCAGGTCACTATGTCTCTGTGGCCTTCAGTAAAATACCAGATGGATATGTCACTATTTTCCAGGTCTAGACACCTAAACATCCTTGAATGCAAAAGTCAGGTTCTAAGAGATAATCTGAATTTTGTTTATAAGATTGCATTAAGTAATCTCATTTCCTTGCTTTGGGTTAGAAATTATTTTAAGTCATTGTGGAATGGAGACCTTGGATCAGAAGCTCAGACTATATGTGTTTGTATGTGTCTTAGATGAACAACATTGACAAATATAGTTAATTATATTTAACGTACCCAGTTTAGTTGAAAAAAATTTTCCAAACCCATGGTCCATGGCTGAGATGAGGGGGAGGAGATAAATGGAATCTTGGCCACAGGAGCATTTGGGAACTGCTGGGATAGATGGTCCCAGAGGTCTCTGCTGGTTCTTCGGTTTCATGAGTACATGGCTCATTTGGGGCAGGCTGGAATTTATCTGCGGAGGAAGCTGTCAACTCTCAGGATCTTGACTCTGTAGTTGAGTGGTAGGATGGAAGGCAGGAGGTTTTGCTCTAAGAAAGGGTCAATTGTCATCCTTTCCTTTCACAACAGGCTTGACCTCACATAGGCTAGTACAATCCTTGGGAATTTGTTTAATACTCTGGAGTTAAATGTGAAGCAAATGTTGGTTCAAGCACATTTTTGACCTTGTCTTTTCTTTCGGTTTTCAAGCTACCAGGAAAACAACCCAGGGAGAAAGTTTTCTCTCTGTAGGTTCTGTTGACTGGGGTGACAAGAATTTGATAAGTTACAAGGAAACCACATGAGTTACAAGCCTGGAATTCAGTGCCATGTGGTTTCTCAGGAAATCTCAAAATGGTTAGGTAAAAACCTTTGACTCATCCATAGAACAAGGTGTCATAGGTCTTACCAAACTGCCTGAGTGGATCTTCTCATCTGAGATTCAGAGAAGAAGGAATAGTGAAGATGATCATATTTCCCATTTTTAATTGTTAGGAAACTAGAATATATGATCAGATTTGTAACATATATTTATGGTGACTTATTTATTACATATATTTGCAACATAAAGTCAAGATTCTAAATAATAATTATATGATATAGAAAATTGTATTAACATGAAATGATAGGCATATTTTCTATGACATAATTTCCAAATATATCCCTGGTAGTTAAAGGAAGTATATGTCAATATTATAGTGAATAGAAACAGAAGTTAAAGGTAAAAAGGAATGTGGTCATGTAAATACCTGTTGCCATAACCTAGAAGTTAGGAATAAGGAAAGCCCTGTAGAGAGAGTGACTGGGTACAAATGCTTCATGATTTACTCATTGTATGACTTTGGACAAGTTCTTATCATTCTGTGCCTGAGTTTTCTCATATGGTAAAATGGAGAGTATATTAATAATAGTGCCCACTTCATAGATTTGGTATATTTAAACATAAATACATATAAGGCACTTAGAATAGTACCTGGTACAGAGTACACACTCCATAAATAGAGTTGTGCTAAGCCTATGAACATTTTTAAGCAATCAGAGAAACTACAGATCAACTGATGAGATAGATAAAATGTTCTTGGGAATAATTGAAAAATATTAACTCCCCTGGGCAGTCATCCTTGAAAATTATTGGTTGAACAACCAATATTTTGTTATGTTAACCAACACCTTTGAGTTAGTGTATGGAAAGATTTTATTTTATTTTATTCTTAAATAGTTTATTGTCAAGTTGGTTTCCATATAGCATCCAGTGCTCATCCCAACAAGTGCCCTCCTGCATGGAGAGATTTTAATATTGAACCAAATTTGTGTGGAATAATTTAGCTTTTTCCTGCAGCAAACAACATATGAAATACCAACATAGGACATTTGTGTATGAAATAACAATAATCAGAGTAAAACTAGAACTTAATGCTATGAACCAAAAATAAACCAGCCTAAGAAAATATATAGATATCAGGGTTTTCATGTGCAGGTATAACTTCCCTACAATGATTTTATAAGCTGTGGATCTGTTTTAATTTAATCACATACTATGTGATTATAATAATCTTCCTAGTTATTCATATAAATGGACTTACTAGTTACTATGACTCAGTGCCAATTTATCCTGCATATTTCTATTGCTGTTTTGGACCCCTAAAAGCAATGTGCCTCAAATCATGATGATCTCCACTTAAGGTCTAGGTGGGGAAAGGCTTCACTGAAGAAGTGACTAAGTTGAGCCCTGAATGAGAATGAGAAGTCAGTGAGGTGAAGAGTGCAGAGCAGGGATAGGACAGAGGAGAGAAGAGCATTTCAGGAAAAGGAACAGCCTGTGTGAAGGTGCTGAAGTGAGAAGGGACCATTCAAAGTGGGGCCTTGAGAGTTATGTTAAGAATTTTAAATGGTTCTAGAAGCAATGTAAGCTATGATGAGTTCTAAGTGGCGCTAGTCATTATCAGGTTAATGATTTATAGAGGTCGCCTTGGCTGTTGAAGACAGATTAGAGGCCTTGGTAAGAGATGAAGGAGGGAGAAAAGAAAAGAGACTATTTCTGTCGACCAAGAACAAGACTTCGGGATTGATTGGATTTGGAAATCAAGAAAGGAAAGTATCAGGTTGACCCAGGTTTCTTCACAAGAGTCTGAGAAGTTGGTGTTGGCATTTACTGAGATGGGGAACATTGGTGAAAAAGATTTGGAGGGCTCCATATAAACATGCTGATGAGCCAGAGAGTGGGCAGCTGAGTGTAGGTCTAGATCTTTACAGAGGTTGATGAATAGCCAAAGAGGATAAGATCTGAAATGTTTGCTGGAATTCATTACTTAGAAAGACTAAAGGCCCTGACCAGAGAAGTTTTACTGGAAATGGTGGTTTGACAAAATTGACAAGGTATGATAATTGAAGTTAATTATGACTTTATTATTTGCAAAAAGATTCAGGATGAGACACGATTTTTAAAGAGTAAGAAAAGGAAAATTCTCCTTTCTATAATTGCCTATGTTCAAAGACTGGGGTAAATGCTCATATTTCTTATCTCTTTTTATAACACATTTTAATTCCAACCAATTTGTTTTGCAGGTAATTCTAAGCTTTAAATGTGAGGCTCTACAATGATTTAAACTGCATTCTAATGTTTTATGCCCTGTTACATTGCTGTTTAATTGCTGCTTATGTGGAAGTTATACCTTCCAGATTTGAGGGCCAGGTTATTGGCTTCCATCTATTTACTGGGGTTTCAAACTCAAATACAGGGCCAGGCATGTACCTAAGTGGTTTAAGCAAGCGTGTTCAGGGAAGTCGTGGGAACTGTGATGGTAGCCAGCACTTGCATACCCATCTAAAGGGTCAGCCAGTTCCGAGCCACAGCATGCTGAAGTGTGGGCCTCCCCCATATTGCCAGATCTCTCCATTTTCAAAGGAGCCAGATACCGGTATTTTCACATGAACTCTCTTGATTTATAAAATTTTTGCAACTCCATATATGTTTTTAAGCCCTCACAGACAAGAAAAAGAAACAAAGAAGACACAAAATCCATGCTGGTTGGAGTGATTTGGCTTATGGGCGGTCCATTTGCTCACCTTGTGTTAGTTACTTTCATACAGCATCTCATCTATTGCTCTAAAGAGAGGTTATGCATCAGTACAATCATCCAACACTCCGCTGGTGGGTAACATTCAGTGCCCCGTCTCTTAAAATGTCCAACGTTTTTGATAACTGTGTAAAACAAACCTCATCACATTCCTTCGTAATCAGGACTTTTCCTCTGTTGAAAACACCTCGGTGATGATGAAATCTACATGCCCTTACAATCCATCACTCTTGGGACTCACTATCAAAATGAGGCCTGCCCGACTGCTCCAGCTCGGCAGCACTCAGCAGTGTGGGGCTCAGCCCAGCCTCGCAATGTCCCTGGTCCCCGGAGCAAGAGCCCTTTTATGCTCCTGGGTTGCAGAGTGTTGAGGCACTTTCTTCCAAAAGCCCATAAAACAAATGGTGGGTTTTTTTTTTCATAATGTTTTCAGGCTGAAAAAGAAATTGCACAGTCCAACTCTTGCCTTAGGCCAGTTTGGAAAAATTGCTTTCACCTTTTCCCCTCCTGTCCTTCTCTTCCCCCCACATGCTCTGGTTTTGGTTCCCTTCACATTAGGAAAGTGGTGATAAAAATGTGTATCTTACAACCCACCAGCACTTGACTGGTACTCCAGAGGGTCACAGAGTAAATAGGTGTTTGATTAAATGTGTGTCTGAAAACCTTGGGAGCCTTTGAAAGATAGTGTCAGAGGGCTGGCCTTGTGCTTCTAGAGAAGCTTGTTGTAACAGGCGGTGTATTTTCTCCTTTCATCAACTTACATTAATGGCTTGATAGGATTTCTGGAAGTTCATTTAGGGGAAGGATAGGAGTGAGGTTTTGAACAAAATCAAGGCTATTTTTCCTCCCTTTCTGAAGGTGATGTCTTTAGAACTTGCTAATTAGAGAGCAGAGCAACAAAGAGATGCCTGAGTCATTGTCTCCAAAGCTAGTAAAATGAAACTCCGAAGAAAAAATATTTTTTTGGAAGTGCTCACAACTTAGTCACTCTGTTAAAGCACAATTGACATAACCTCTTTTCCTTTCAGGCTTCTCCTGAAACAACAGTTAAATACATGAGTCAAGCTGAAGGCTCATTCTCCCTGGTTTGTTGGGCATAATGGGGTAATTGCCCAGACTGTCATTAAACTGTTTCCATTCTGATGATTGATTCTAAAAGTCTCAAGGTGGCTCCAGAACTTCTTTGGACAAATCTTTGAATCATCTGTCCACCCAAAGCACAATTTTGCCAACAACAATAATTTATTTTTAAGAAGGGAAGCAATGGTTTTCCTATTGAACAAAAATCTCAGCTTGGAATCAAAAGATCTGGGCTGGAAAATCTGGCCCTCCTCCTTATTAGCTGTGGGTCCTTGGGCTCCTTATCTAACCTTTATGAGTGTGTTTTCTTACTTATGTGATTACTCATGTAGTTCCTAACTGACAGCATTGTTGGGAGAATTAAATGAGGTAATTGGGAAAGTACCTAGTAGAAGTCTTGGCCAAAAGCAGGTGTTCAATAAATGCATCTTCATTGATTCATTCATTTATATTCCAAACAAACAATATTTCTCAGTGTAAGTCAGCACTCTTTGATCTTAATTAATAACATAAGCTACAAGGGGCGCCTGGGTGGCTTAGTCGGTTAAGCGTCCGACTTTCGCTTGGGTCATGGTCTCGCGGTTCGTGGGTTCGAGCCCCGCGTCGGGCTCTGTGCTGACTGCCAGCTCAGAGCCTGGAGCCTGTTTCAGTCTGTGACTCCCTCTCTCTCTGACCCTCCCCTGCTCACGCTGTCTCTCTCTCTCCTAGAAATAAATAAAAAACATTAAAAAAAAAATTAAAAAAAAAAAAAAAAATAACATAAGCTACAAAAAGAAAAAAAATAGATGATTCTTTATACTTCACTTTATTCCACTTAAATAGATTTCCATCAGTATTGTAAGGAGTGTCCTTTCCTAAGAGTTATCCTCCCTTTCTCCATGCTCCATGCTCCTGCCTTCTATTTGCTCTAAGTGTTTATTTATTTATTTTTTCATCCTAAAACTACTGGTACATGTCAAATTAGTTTTTATATTCCTTGGAGGTGTATACTCTTCAAGCATATACTTCTTTCCATTTTTAGGGAAGTCATTGCATCAGTATGCCTTTTGGAGGGTCTTTCCCACTCCTCTGACTGAGCTTGTCTTGGGAATGAGTGGTGCCATCGTCCACAGACCTGGCAGGGTGGGCAGCTGTCCAAGGCATACTCACAGAGGCTGGTTTATTTTCTCTCAAAGATTTTCAGGGATGCTGGTGACAAACTCTTCTTCTAAAGTGTATTTAAATGTTTCATTTCTTGGAATGGCACAAATGGTTTCTTTCCTAAGTTAGATGGTTGTTCTAAACCTCAGCTGGTTGCCAGGCATTCAGTTTAACCCCTGTTAATTGTTTTGGCCATATTTAGTTGAATTTAAATACATAGGAGTCCAGACTCACTTTGCTACAGATATTTTCTATCTCCAGCTATTCTTATTTGCTACTTGGTGTTTCATGCTCTAATTGGTTGAAAGTCACCCATCTGTGGCCCGGTTTTCTTCTCTGTTCCCATGCCCCTATTGAGGAAGGGGAGGAAGAATTAGACTACATATTTTTACCTCTCTCTCTCTCTCTACTCTGTAGAGGAACATATCTATAATTTCTACATTAGTTAGAGGCTATTTTTATCTTTACTTGTGAAACATGGCAGAAAATAATACAGTATTTAAAAAAAGAACTTTGCTATCAATAACTACCTAACCCTTTGGTAACCACAGAAGTATAAGAGAATTTATTAAGAACCAATGATTTATAAGGCACTGAATTGTGGAGAATACATAGATAAGGGGTTCTGTCTTAAAGCAACTTATGGTGGTTTCAGGAAGATGTAAAACATATAATACATTAAACTCTTTCCAAGGCAGTGGGTAGCACACATGATCTGAATTCTATGGAAATTTCAGTCAGAGGGATATGTTGCCCCCAGCTGAAGAGGTTATTGTAGACTTCTGGGAGGAAAGACACCTGTGGATGGGTAAGACTTTGGTGGGCAGAGATAGATAGATAAAGTAATAGAAATTGTCTATAGAAATGACTGAATGAATGAATAACAAAATGAAAACTTTTTTAATAGCTAAGAAAACAAATTTTATGTAAATACCATGAGAGAATTTAGTGTTGCTGCTATAATTTTTTTTTAATTTCAATGGAATTTATATTTAACCATAATGAAAAGAGTTCATACTACAAAATGCACAAATACAAACAAATGTCAGATGATGCAATCCAGATGATCAATCCAAGCTTCAACAGCTCATGGTCTTCAGACAAGAAGAAGAGTTCAAAATCAATGCAAAAAAAACTCTGAAATTCAGCCAAATTCCTCTGAAAATGCTTGCTATCTCTAGGTTTTGGAGTTGAAGGAATTTTTGATTCTGGACACTTTATCACAAGATAATTTAGCTCATATCCATGATCCTTTATTGGTTAAAAGTTAACAAACCCTCAGGAAGATATATCTGGTGAGAGAAGATCTGTGTCATCCTTGACAATTTTCTTTTAAACTGAGAAAACTCTTCTGCCAAGGTAGTCAGGAAACAATTCTGTGAAATAAATGCTGCTGCCTTGTGCCTAAAGATTGACTGGTATTGCAGAGGTTAACGTTTACCAGAATCATCACAGCTGCTCATTGAAGGCTGCCCAAGTGCCAGGCACTGTGCTAGCACTTTGCATGCACTGTTGTATTTACTTTTCCTGGTGATGCTAGGAAGCTTACTGCAATGCTCAATTTACATATTCGAAAACAAAGGATGAGAAAGTTTAAGAAATCTACTCAGGGTCTGAACAGATTCACACTCAGACTGAAACCCACAAAGTTTGTGTGTGGTTTTCTTTTTTTAATTTGGGATGTGACAGTTCTAAATAGTTCATCATTTTATTATATTAAAAAACTTTTTTTAATGTTTATTTGTTTTTGAGAGACAGAGAGACAGAACATGAGCAGGGGAGGGGCAAAGAGAGAGGGAGGTACAGAGTCCCAAAAAGCTCCAGGCTCCCAGCTGTCAGCACAGAGCCCAACGTGGGGCTCAAACCCATGAATTGTGAGATCATGGCTGAGCCAAAGTTAGATGCTCTACCAACTGAGCCACCCAGATACCCCAATAGTTCATCATTTTAAAGAGGTATTCACACCTGCTAAAGGAAGTTCTTGTTGTTAAATAAACAAACAAATCAATAAGTAAATAAAAAGCACAACAATTTCATTTTCTTTATGTAGTGTTTCCTGAAATTCTTTTGGCAGGAGTCTCTTTCTTTGAGTGAAGTATTGAGAGATCTTGGCCATACTGACAAAGATGTACTTGCTGTCTGCTTGCTGAGGTTAGGACTTTCAGTACCATGTTAAATAGTAATGGTGAGAGTGGACATCCCTATCTTGTTCCTGACCATAGAGGAAAAGCTCTCAGTTTTCCCCCATTGAGGATGATATTAGCTGTGTATCTTTTGTTTATGGCCTTTATGATGTTGAGGTATGTTCCCTCTATCCCTACTTTTTTGAGGGTTTTTATCAACAATCATTACTATACTTTGTTAAATGCTTTTTCTGCATCTATTGAGAGGATCATATGGTTCTTATATTTTCTTTTATTAATGTGATGCATCACATTGATTGATTTGTGGATATTGAACCACCCTTGCAACCCAAGAATAAATCTCACCTAATCGGGATGAATGATTCTTTTAATGTACTGTTGGACTTGATTTGCTAGTATTTTATTGAGAAGTTTTGGATCCATGTTCATCAGGGTTATTGGCCTGTAGTTCTCTTTTTTAGTGGGGTCTTTGATTTTGGCATCGAGGTAATGCTGGCTTCATAGAATGGGTTTGGAAGTTTTCCTTCCATTTCTATTTTTTTGAACAGTTTAAGAAGAATAGGTATTAACTTTTCTTTAAATGTTTGGCAGAATTCCCCTGAGAAGACATCTGGCCCTACACTTTGTTTCTTGGGAGATTTTTAATTACTTTTTGAATTTCTTGGTTGGCTATAGGTCTGTTCAAGTTTTCTATGTCTTCCTGTTTCAGTTTTGGTAGTTTATATGTTTCTAGGAATTTAGCCATTTCTTCCAGGTAACGAAAATGTCATACACAATGCAGTATTACTCAACCATAAAAAAGAATGAAATCTTGCCATTTGCAATGATGTGGATAATGGAGCTAGAGAGTATTATGCTAAGCAAAATAAGTCAGAGAAAGACAAACACCATATGATTTCACTCATACGTGGAATTTAAGAATCTGTTATTGGTTTAAGACAAATAAACATGGTGGGGGGTAAGAGAGAGAGGCAAAACATAAAACAGATTCTTATATAGAGAACAAACTGAGGGTACCTGGAGGGGAAGGGAGTCGGGGGGATGAGTTAAACAGGTGATGGGTATTAAGGAGTGCACTTGTGATGAGCACTGGGTGTTGTAGGAAAGTGATGAATCACTGAATTCTACACCTGAAATTAATATTTCTCCGCATGTTAACTATCTGGAATTTAAATAGAAACCTGAAACTACAAAAAAGAAAAAAAAAACATATTTGGGAAATGCTGTCCTAAGACAAGAAGTGAGATAGTGCCTTAGGGGAGGAGTTAATTTTCCTTCTCTGTGGGTGTTTGCAAGTAACACCTGAGAAAGAACACCTACCCTCCCCCCCTCCCCCAGAGCTCTACAAATTTCTCTGGCAGGTTAGCAGACAGGCTAATTTTATTGGCAGATATTTTAATTTGAGGACATTTGTTTTCTAAACCCTTTCATTCACTAACCCAGAACACTAAGATAAGGAAGAAGAAAGAGAAAGAGGGAGAAGAAGAAGAGGAAGAGCAAAATGAGGAGAAGGAGGAAGAAAAATCATATTGGTTATGGTCATCTGAGAATTTTTTAAGTTCCTTGCTTTTGTCAATACATATTTGCATGCAATTCTTTTTCCACTTAGAATGTCTCAGTTGTTAAGAAAGAAATTTGCAATAAAATGTTAATTTTCCTCTGATAGTTCCCAACCCAAAACTTGTCTCCAGGGGTATAAAGGACAGTGTCCTATTTACATCATCATCAATCAAGTCACATACTGTTGATTAAGTGATCTGTTATTAAATTTAAGCATAAGATGTTAAATATACGTGTCAAACTGACGAATCCTAGTTTTCATCTCAATATTGATGATAGTATATAGGAGACAAATAAAGATAACGCTGGCTTTTACTTGGCCATAGCCTTAAAGCTTTTCTACAGTAACAGTTTTCTCTTCATATTATGCATAATCATTTATAGCTGTTGATGTTTCCTTACATTTTAAGTAGTATGTATGCAAATACCATTCCTAAGTATTGGCTGCAGATGCAATGCATTTGATGCATTTGTGGGGAAAAGTATACACTTCATGTGTCATTCTGCATTTCCAAGGAAGACAGCATGATGCCCAACCAATGCCCTGCCTTCGTTTTTGCATTTGAACTTGTAATGACAGAAGTCACATTGCCACATGAAATGCTTAAACACTTCTATTTTAACCAAATATTGAAATAAAACATATCTGCATTTGGAGTTCTCTAAATTAATAACAAAAATAATGTTTGTAAAAACAACTGTAAGAGGCGCCCACATGGCTCAGTTTGTTAAGCATCTGACTTTGACTCAGGTCATGATCTTACAGTTCATGGGTTTGAGCCTCGTGTCAGTCTCTGTGCTGACAGCTTGAGCCTGGAGCCTACTTCAGATTCTGTGTCTCCCCCGTCTCTCTCTGCTCCTCCCTCACTCATGCTCTGTATCGGTTTATCTCTCTCTCAAACATAAATATTCAAAGAAATTAAAAATAAACAACTACAAGACTAGGAAGTCATTGGTAAATTAAATAGAAAATTACCCAAATAGCTGGCAGATTTAGAGAAAAAGTACTCTCTCTTCTAAGCCCTATAGAAATAGCACTTGAACATCCGAAGACAGAATCAATATATTCCTTGCTAAATATATTTTTCTAAAAAAAATTTTCGGAACAAGATAGACTTTCATGTCGCTAATAAATTGTTTCATGTTTATATGTGTATGGAACAGGTATGTTAGCTCGTTGGCCAAGATCAGGAAACTGGGTTATAAGTGAAGTATGTGTTGGATGAACAAACTAAAACCACCAAGAGGTATTTCCATGGACTTGAAAAATATTTTTGAGGGAAACATTAAAAAATATAGCTCATTTGGACCAGATCTTTTTTATTTTCAGTTTCCTTTTTTTCCAAGTCCTGGAATAAATTCTTTGATGGAACATACCAGGTTTGCACAAGCTAATGAAAAAGCCACATATACTTTTCTTTCTTTCTTTTTTTTAAATTTTGAGGCAAAACTCCTGGTTATGTTGTTCAAAGAAGACAAGAGCCTTGCAATTAGGCTCATTAATGTAAGTTAGGGTCTGGTTTCCTTTACCCCATGGCTTCTAGAGGAAGATCGAACTCTATCCTCATCTAGTAAAAATATCAGTTTATAATGAAAACATAACTCTTTGATGTATTTCTTTGTAGGATTTGCTTTCAGAAACTTTTGATTCTTTGCTCTATCTCCTCCTATTAGTGCTTTTATCTAACCCCAAAAAGTCACCCTCCAAAGCAGACACTCTGAAGTCCCACTGGGCTCCCATCAGTCCAGTAGAGACGGCTGACGTGACATATTAGTCTTAAATCCAAAACATATGTTTGGAAAATGCCTAGTTTCCTGGCAATAATTAAGAATGCTACTTGGCAGATTGGCAGCCACATAAAACAATCGTTAGTAAATCCTATATTTATTATGTTCCCATTTTATGGAAATGAAACCCATATTACAAATATGTATAGGAAACTGGACCCAAAATGATGCACAGGTAGAATCAATTATGATGAAGATGAAAAGAACATCGATAGTTTTTTCTAATTCACCTTTCTTATACCAGAAAGGTTTCTTCCAAAAGGAACCACATCAAAACATTTAAAATTTTCTTCCTATTAACTTTTAAAACCATCTTGGATAAATTCTCTCATCAGTACTCATTTGTCAGTGTGGCTCACTGAAGAGTTCTGGTGTATAATAAATTGAGATAAGATCTTATAGTCATGGGAGACTTTTCCTTTATAAATGTTGAGGGAAAATTCCAGACACATCAAGACCACCTCAACTTTTTATGAATACATGCATATATTATATTATATTTATTTTATATTATTTTTATGTTATATTAATGTATATATGTTGTACACACATCACATACACATTTAGGGATGCTTTGCTCTAAGAATATACAAGTCTAGCTATGTTTTATTAAATACTGAAGTAATTATGAGCCAAATCAAAAACATCCACTGCACCAAGCTTCCCATATGTGTAACTCTTATCTTTTCCCGTGGGACACATTGGACCTCCTTATAAATCTGGCAAATAAGGAGTTAATGGCTGAAGACTCTGTTCCATTGTCCCTTCTGTTCAGTGGGTATCTGCGTTATACCAGTTACAATAGGTCTTGAAAATAACTTGTGTGTACAAGTATTGCCTCATGTGTGATACACGAAGTAAGGAGACTTTTTAATCTGAGGAGCAGCACAGGCTTAGTGATGTGGAAATTACCTGGTCACAAAGCCTATGAAACCGTCCAAGCAGCAACAAGTGGACAAACACACACCCAAATTACTTAGTTATTAATGAGCACCCTACAAAATGCCTGCACATTTCTCCCATAAGGATTTAAATAAACATATTGTAGACTGTATCAAAAAGAAGCAGGTAGGTTCCATTTAGAAGCTGTTGGAAAAGTGACTCTGTGGACCCAGAAATATAGTGGGCACACTTTTCCATCATGCAACGTCCATCTGTAAAAGCAGAAAGGCAAAAGTTTTCATCCTTCATGTGACTGGCTCCATGTGAAATAAGCCAGTCCCTCTAAGCAATAACATTTACTTTGTTTTCTAAATTGCTGACTCTATGAAAGAAAATTCTCTTTGTTACAAAGTTTAAATTCCAAATAAAGCTCCAGGATGGGGAATTCAAAAGAGTCTCTAGAGAAAATGTTTTAAAATTAGAATCATCTTAGAAATATGTTAGGGACTAAATATGACACGAATTTTTTTCCTGTGATCTTTAACTTTCTGTATTTTTATCTTCTCATTTGGCAGTATTTTCAGTATAAATTTTAAAGCACTTTTAGCCGTTTAAACCCTAGTTTGTACATTATTAAACAATACTAGTTTTACTTTTTCATTCTACACATATTTGTTGATGCTGCTTGGGGGTTTTACTTGACTTGGAAAGATGTCCTTCCACCTCTAGACATTTTGCACTTTGATAAGCAATGAATAATTAAATTTAACAAACATATATTGTGCTCAGAATTTTGTCACAGCTTAAGTTTTCATTAATTTAACAGAATTAAAGTGGTTTGCCATTTACTAGTGGTTTCTAAGCAACCCTTTGTGACTTCTAGTCATGATTTAGAGGCTCAAAGGGCACTTTGTTGATAATTATATTGATTATAGCAAATGATCATGGTGATGTAATCTTGTGGTGAAGCACAGAACCTCTGAAGGTAAAAGACAAACAAAACAAGTTAAGTTTACTCTGGACTTTGCAACTTACTAACACTATGACCAAGTGCAAACTATTTTAACCTTTCTATGCCTCAGTTTCATATCATCCATGGCTACATCAACATGCTTCAGAGTGAAATGGACACTTGCCCACTCTAGATATGTTGGGACAGGGTAAGGTAGCTGGGTCAGAGAATCGAGGTCCACAGATAAGCAAATACTCTACTTCTGCACTGATTAATTCAGATCACCCATCTACCAGGGTAATTATTTGATGACATGACCAATATTGACATCATTTTGTGGCTTAGAGACCAGGCTGCCACATAATACTGCTCTCCTATTGGTCCTTTTCTTTATCTAACCAGGATTCTACTTCATGTGGCTGTCCAACCAGCTATTTCTAGATGACAGAAGAACAAAATGCCTTCTCCATTTTGGTACGTCTTTGTTTTAAAATGTGCTTTCCCATAGGGAATAGGCTCTGCCTCAGTGAGTCAAAGGTTAGGTGTCCTCATTATATTATTATTTAGGGAGATATCCAAGAATAACCATATTTTTCCTTGTGACCAGTACAGCATCAAAGTCACTTCTTTTATCAAAAATTTCCATTTTTAAAAGATGAAATGTTTTGAATGGCCAAGATGTCTTTAGACACTGTTTTTCTTGTGTCGGTATTGTTTCTCTTGGGTATATGAATATGGGGACATTTTGATTTTTGTCCCGGAACTCTTGAAAACACAGTGTTTAAATATGAAGTACAGAAATTAAATTCTCCAACCCTCAGCAATTGGCCTTGAAACTTCTGTCAAGGGATGAACCCAGAGCAGCTTGATGGATCTGGGCAAGTGTTTACAGTCAGCACCTCATAATTCAAAAGCCTAGAGGTTATTCCCTATCTCTTCCTTTTTATTCCTCAGGAGATGGAGCTTTAGCATTTTACATTTTCATTAATATCTCCATCACAGATTTTGTAGAAGACATGAAAGAAGAAAAAATTAAAATAATTAGTTTCACTGTCTTAACAACTCTGATAAAGTTTAAAAAGGGAAAATTTAAAATAAAGAATGACATTGGATCATTGTGAGACTCAGTTATACATACATTCTCACTCTCCCTCTCCCATATATATCTGATAGAACTGGCTGTATGAAATAGTGTCATTTTTAAAGTGATATGTGGCATATAGGGAGAGGAAAGAATGTACAGAGCAATTTACTCAATTGGCTTATATCAGGTGGTACTAAAACAAATCAGAAGTGAAGTTTTAGCACTTACTATATACACAATATCACACTATTGGTGATTAGCTCTGTAGTTAAATATGTATCATTTTACTTCACTTCAAAAATTTTAGGAGTACCTGAGTGGCTCTGTTGGTTAAGAATTTGACTCTTAATTTGGCTCAGGTCATGATCTCACAGTTGGTGAAATCAAGCCCATGTCATGTTGTGCACTGACAGTGTGGAGGTCTGCTTGGGATTCTCTATCTCTCCCTCTCTCTCTCTGCCTGCGCATGCTCTTTCTCAAAAATAAATAAATGAACATTTAAAAAATTAGAGTTATTTGACTAGCTATGCAACCTAATTATTTCTTTAAATCTCAATTATAACCCAAATAACAGTCTGTAGCATACTATGAATTAATGAAAAAACAACTCCAAAGAGCATATTTTAAGAACTTAAATATTAAGAGCTAAACTAAGTATTATTTTCCAACCCATCAACGCAGTAAGATTTTAGATAAATATTTAAGACAGACCTCAACAAAAAGTATTTTTAAATTCTAGCATTTAGACACTGTAGTGCAATCCTTGCTTTAATCTGAACCAACCAGAATAAAAAATGGGGTATTACAACAAAGGGAATTTGATGTAGAGCTTGATTACATAGGTGATGGAGAATCTGATCATTTAAATAGGGGATGGTGAAGTAATAAAAATTTAGTAATAGCAAGAAGTCATTACCATTCACAGGCTGAAGACATATAGGAGGGAAGGGATATTAATGAAGCTGATGGCAAGAGTCAGGAGCTGGCATCATAGCCATTGTAGAGTCACCACCAGAGGCTGAAAAGAAGAGAAGAAAGATTCTGAATTTTCCTTCTGCTGTCTAATCTCTGGATATGCTTCCTATTGGCCAAATCCCTTTGGAAACCAGTTTATGAGATGCTAGGAACATAGCTTGCAAGGGCCAGTAGTGCACCTCCCCTGCTCCATCCCCCTTGCCTCTCAATCCTGAAATATAAAGCAGAGCAGGGAAAGCATAGAAAATGATGGCATGACCAATATGATGGCATAAGAGCCTATGAATGCCATTGGCACAATTCCCATATTTTTCTATAGATTCCAAACAATCAAGAATGCTTTAATCAACATGTACAAGCATCTAATTATGAGCTTCTTGTCGTGAAAAGTATATGGGGCAAGCTATGCAAATCCTTCTAGAAAAATACTCGGGAAATATTTTGGAAACCTAGTTGTCTTAAAGAAGATACTGTGACGAAGTCATATCTTATGCTGGGTGCTTGATGCAGGTCTATACATGATAATAATGTTATGCCATGCTAGTGGTTTGTCAAGAAAGCTATTACATACATGCTGAGAAGCCTTTTTCTTTATAGATTCAACTACTTTAATAAAAATAATAAATATAATGATTTTTCTTTATTAAACATATATGTGTATTGACTGTGATCCATTGCTTCTGACATGTAGGAAATTCACTGTTGTTTGTAATACTTACAGTTGTACTTTACAGATTATCTATTTATCATCTTTCTATCAATTGAGACTTTATTAAAACCCTTACAAATCCCTTATCATTGGGTTTCAACTCCTGGGAATGTTTCTTTAGGTTCAGCATGCAGCAGTTGATGTCCTTTTACACAGCTTCTTCTCTTACCTGCAGAATGATACTGCTGTGATGTGGGAGTTCCAAGCAGGTAATTTAAAATGTAAACTTGTTTGAAACTCATGACATTTCTAGGACTTCAGGACACACGACATTTCTAGGACTTCAGGACACACGACATTTCTAGGACTTCAGGACAGGCTAGCCCACAGTACTCTGTGCCACTCCACAGTATTCTTTCTACCACTTAGGACACACGATACTGCCACAAAACTCTCTCTCTTTCTCTCTCTGTACCATACGAGAGAGTCGTCTGATGCTACAAATGAATTATAACCCCAAAGGTTGTTTGGTTGATTTAAAAAGTTAGATAAAATTAGGAATCAAACTGGAATCAAAGATTGGTTAATTTAAAAGATTAGATAAAATCAGGAATATAAATATCTGTGCGTTAAAAGTTTTATTTAACTTTAATATACATTCATTTGCTAATCTTTACTTGGGGAGTTGGGGCCTTTGGGTTGAGTTGAATGTAGTTCCCATGGTTTTACTTGTAGATATTTTATTGACAATGATTTATCTAGACTTCCAGTCTCCCAGTCTCAGCTCTTATTTATAGCTGAGTGAAATTTAAAGACAATTACAAATTATCTAAGGGCAGAAGTATTCTAAAATGTTTATGTTTTCCATTTCTTTAACAGTTATTTACACGTATCTAATTCAACAAGATTATTTTTGCAATTTGCTTTTATTAGATTCTTCAAAGATTTAAATTAACTTTCAGAGAATAAACATCTTTTCTATTTACATCCATGTTTCATTAACTTATTAATATTTAATTTACTTATTACCTGATAAAATCTTAGGCATAATAACTTTAGTGATGAAGACAATAGACCCTTGGTAAGGATACAACTTACTTGGTGGGAAGAAACATATATTAGCAAACCAGAGATTAGATAGAATTGGCCATAAATATTCAGTTAGCTCTATGGCTTCAGTAAGTATGGCTTAAAGAAAGAATGGAGAGTAACATTTAAACTAATGCGTTCCTTTAACTGAGATGATTAGTGATGGATAATGAGTAAATAAAGGGTCTATATAGACATAAAAGAAGACATAGAAACCATATGGCAAGAATGAATGCGATGGAAAATGGTATTTCTAAAATATAAGCTTTAGTATTTAAAATTAAAATTCACTATAATTCAAGGCACTAAGAATTAGTGTATTAGAAGTATTAGAGATTAGAGAGAATTAGTGAATTGAGAAATAGACAACTGAAATTACTCAGAATATAGGCAGAGAGTAAAAAAGTTGGAAAATATGGGAGAGAAGATAAAAAGATTTAAGGATAAAATAGTAAGGTCCAACATATACCTATTAAGGTTTCTGAAGGGAACAAATTATAAAAATAAGGAGCGAGAATAGTTGAAGTAAAGAAAGAATGGAGGTTTGCAAAATTGAAGGAAGACATGAGTCTTCAATTTGATATGGCATACCGAGTATTGAATCAGAGAAGTACAAACACATTTACATCTATAATAATAAATAGAAATTTAAGAAATATGAAACATAAATATAAAAATCTTAAAAGCTGCCAGAGATAAAATTTAATTAAATGCAAGGAAACACAGCTGGACCGACAGCTGCCTTCTCATGAGCAACACAGAAAATGGAGGAAAACTAAGAGTCAGCCTAGGATTCTATACCATGGTAAACCATTATTTAGGCAAAGGATGACAAAGATACCTTTAGACAGATTAAAAAGATTATTTATAGGACTTTGCTAACATAATTAATAAAATATATAATTTTCTAAGAAGATAATTTTTAAGTCTCTCCCCCACCCTCCAAATGAGAAAAGCCTGGAAAGTATATGGGTAAACCTAAGTAAGCATGGAGTACTATTAATAAGGAGGGTGAGAATAAAAAATGACTGGGGATTCAATGGGCAGAATAATGCCACCCTCCCTTGTCACCATGTCCTAAACCTAGAAACCTGTAAATATATTATCTTACATAATAAAAGGGACTTTGCAGATATAATTAAAGTTAAAGTTCTTGAAATGAGGAGATTATCCTGGATTATTTAGGTAGCCCTGACCTAATAATATGTGTCTTTAAAAGCTGAGATCCTTTCCAAGGTGCCATGATAGAAAGAGATGCGTCAGTGGTAGAAAAGTCACAGAGAGATGCAGTGTGAGAAGGACATAACTTGCCATAGGTGCTTTGATGACATAAGATGGAAGACAGGAGCCAAGGAATATGGGTGGCCTCTAGAAGCTGGCAAAGATAAGGAAACAGATTCACTCCTAGAGCCTCCAGAAAAGAATGAAGCTCTGCTAACACCTTTATTTTAGCCTACTGAGACTTGTGTTGAGCTTCCGATTTATAGAACTGGAAGATCATGAAATTGCATTGTTTGAAGGTACTAAGTGTATGATAATCAGTTACAGCAGCAATAGAAAATGAATCCAGGAGTAAACAGGTAGAACTAAAGGTGACAACAAGGAGAAACATAGAATTGGGAACAGAAGAATGTGAATATTCTAAATCCCTTATAATATTTGTGAAGATTCTTATGATATTGAGTAATGTTAGATTTTGTTGAGTCCAGTGGGCAAGTTAAAAATTTAAGTAACATACCTCTTTAGATGCTCAGATTGGTCCTCCCATTGGAGGGAAAGCCTAAAACTTCTATATTAAATAATTAAGTATTGTTTTCTTAAAGGTATCAAAAAGCTGAAAATATAATCAAGACTCATGAAGCTAAAAATCTAATCCCAGAGATAAGGGGAGTCTTGAAGCAGATTTTGCTTTGAGATGATCTCTCAAATCTGGGTGACTTGCACTTCTGTTTTCACTAATTCCTGTGTGACATTTAACAGACATAGCCCAGGCCTTCTCGAGGTGGGGGCCTTCTAGGAGATCCTCTGCCCTTAAGACTTGGACTTTAAAAGGCTACCTTCATGGTGAAGTAGTGAACAAAAAATCAATCTCTCTACCCTGCCACACTCAGGAAAAGTTGCTTCATTCCTGTATAAAGCAAGAGGTGGAAATAAAAAATTCACCTAGGATTTGTATTAATAATTTACTCCTCATATGAATTTTCAACCCATATTCACATCACTTTGTTAATTTAAAAATCCAACAACTTCCAGTGGTAAATTTCAGGTGTCCCACACATTCAAGTAATAGTGATTGAGGGAGCCGTATAGAAGCAAAACAAAATCTTGTCCTGAAAGACTGAATCTTAATCCTAGGTTTCAAAGATTGCTGCAAATACTTCTGTAAAGAAAATGAATGGCTTCTGGTCAAATATAAGTAAGCAGAGAATTAGGTGAGGCATAATGGGCACAAATAGGCAGAAAAGATAAGCAATAGAAACAGAGCAGCAAAGATTTTAGATGTTGGTACTTTTAGCTACAAATTACAAAATAACAAACCTTGAAATGAGGGAATAGGAAACTACAAAAAATGAATAGGCAACTTTGATGACTTGTAGCATAGTGAGGCCTGAAGAGCAGCCAGACAGCTTTCACTCAGAGGGTTCTGTAGCCAGGACATGGAGAGTAGTCCACATTCACTGGCTTATCCCAGAGTTCTGTTATAAATTCTGCTATAAATTGCAATGTAATCCACAGGGAGCTTGATTATCTTGACATTCCATAGAACTTTACACTGGTCACCAGTATTGATGACATCAAAGTAATTGGATTTTCTAAGCAACAGGAACTATAAAACATCTCACAATGTATCTAACAAAGGATGTGCAGGATGTTTATTGAAAAAATAGTAGAACATTATTGTAAGACTTAAGGACTTAAACAAATAGAACTGTCTACCAGGAAGAATCTATATTACAAACACATCGACCTTTCCACATTTTATCAATAAAATGATGTAATTCCTTATCAAAATTCCAGAAGGCATTTTTGTGAAACTAAAAAGGTTACCTTAAAGTTTATATGGAAGAATAAAAGACACGGAAAAAAACAATAAAAACTGAGAAAAAATTGAGTCAAGAACTACACTACCAGATAATCATTGAAACAGTGTGGTGTTGGTGTACAGGAAGACAAATAGGCCAATAGACTGAGAAGAAACTGAGTAACAGAGCCATCCATTTATAGAAACTCATTTTGTGATCTATTTGGCATTACAAAGGAGTAAGAAAAGAATGGACTCTTTAATAAATTGTACAGGGACAACTGGCTATTGATAAAGGAAAATGTAAATTAGATCTCAATTCCACAGCATATACAAATATTAATCTACATAGATAGAAGACATACTTGGCATTGTGACAGCCATCCTCAAAGTATGATCATGGAAAAAAAAAAAGGAATTAAACCCATGATCACATTTGGAGGATAGCTATCACAGTGTCAAGTCTTCCCACACACACACACTTTTTTTTTTTTTTTAATTTTTTTTGGTCAGGGTGGAAAAAATGCATGGCACTGTCAGGTGGAGTACTATTGGTAAGGAAATAGGAGGAAAAAGTCATCACTGGATGAAACAGGTGATGGAGATTAAAGAGTGCACTTGTGATGAGCACTGGGTGATGTGTGGAACTGTTGAATCACTATATTGTACACCTGAAACTAGTATGTTAACTATACTGGAATTAAAAAAAAACAAAATATGAAAAAAAAGACATAAATGTAAAAAGCAAAACTTGAACATCTTTAGAGAAATATATGAATACCTTTATGACATAGAATAGGAAGAAATTACTTAAATAAGACACAAAGAGTAGAAGAAAAGAAGAGATTGGTTTAAATGACTGTTAAAATAAAAATTCTATATCACAAAAATACAATAAATGGAAAGATAGGTAATAGATTAGGAAATATATTTGCAAGAACATAAAAGGAAAATATGAATATCAAGAATATATAAAACATTTTCCTAATCAACTTTTTAAATAATAGCCAAATACCCCAATGGAAATTGGGCAAATATATATTTCAGGACAATTCACATACACAAAAAATGCAAATGGTCAATAATGTAAGAATAGATGGTCATCTTCAGAAATAATCAGGAAAATGCTAAATAAAATAAGACATCACTTCATACTTATAAGATTGGCAAAAATTTTAAAGTCTGAGAACAAATGGTGAGGGGATAGAGAAACAGGACTTCTCTGGGTGATGTGTATATAGGCACAACTGTGAAGAATAATTTGTTTATGTCAGGAGGAATATGATGTACACACCCTGCAGCCCAGCCATTTTTCTCCAAGGTATCTATCCTAGGCAACTCCTGTTCTGTGTAAGGAGACACATTCAAGCCATGTAAAATGTATGTCTATCAGTACAACTGTTCTTATGGACTCTTGAGAGATATTAATATAGAAGATTACCATCTTCATCATCATGATTATCGTCCTAAATCTGGACTTCATTTGCAGAAATTCCCATAAGACTGAGTATAGTAAGTGAGATAAACAAAACCTTTATCTAGTAGGGTATGAAAATTGGCAAGCACACACATGCACACACACGTGCACACACACACACACACACACACACACAAAACCTATAAAAGCATTTGACAAACTCATAAACTATTTATATAATGAACTCCTAATTATCAGTGGTAATGGAATACAGACCTGGTACCATCCTGGAGAAGGCGATTATTATAAGACCCAGACCTGATTTTCGCCAATAATTTCAACTTTCTTGCCAGTCTGAGGTGTAAGACTGGAAAAATCAACAAAGAGCTGAAGAATTTAAGGTCATCATTTTCTTTGTCTAAGTACTTAGCCACTTTAGGGTGATGGTGTAGGGAGGGAGCTATTGTTCCCACAATGTGGTCAGTTCCCAATTCTCTAATGAAAAAAAAAAAAACTACTCCAACTCACATTTTACTTTACAGTGTCTATCAGGTTTTTCTTTCTGCAGACCTTCTCAGTGAAGAATTGGACTTTTTAGTAATAATATCACTGAACTGGGAAGGAGAGTGGATGTGCGGAACAATCACTATGAGGTCATGTTTATTAGCTATCAACCTACAAAACAAATAGCTCTTTCCAAACAAAGCCCTTTGCAAATAGCTTTGCAAAGGGGTTTATAGTCTCGATAATGTTGAATTGGGAAAGTTTCCCAAAAGCTCCAAACTCAAACATTGGACACGTTTGTGTTGACATGTAGTGTATCTGTGAACTATAGCTGTGTAAATGCAAATAGCCACCAGAAGCATTATGCAGGGATTAAATCAATGATTATCTTCAACACATAATTTCAGGACTCCAGAGAATGTTCCAAAGAACATTCAGCCCTAGATTCTTCCATCACTGGATTGGCTGATTGATGCGATTATACTAATAAAGATTCATTTTTATGGTGTAAGAGTCCCTTTATTGCCAAAATGTAAAAATTCTCCAGGAAATGAATGCATTAAGCATCAGTCATTTAAATCTTATTGGGAATGAGAATGCAGGCCCCATCTCCATATCAGGTTTTATAAATGATCAGTTTTAAGGTCTCTAAAACCCAGGTATCATATGTATTCAATAATTTCATTATTTGAAAGAAATCTGGGAGAAAGTTCTTGATAGGTTTTTATTTTGTGTATTCAGACCTCAAGTAATATTTACATGTTTGAATCTGGCTTCTATACTGGAAATAGCTAAATAAGAGATGAAAGTATACATTTATGTGGTTAATCCCAGGTTTGCATGCACATTCTACATATGTTCATGTGTTTAGAGCAATTAAAAATCATAGCAATTACAGTTAGTAGAGAAATGTGACTTTTCTACCTTTTAGTAAAAGTTTGATTAGGTCGAATATGTGACAGTCATTCTAGAAAATTTTATTTTCCCCATGAGTTTAAGATTAATCCCTTAATTCCTGGAAAGGTAACATATTTTAAAAATTGTTGTAAAATTTTATAAATGTTTACCTGAATTAATTTTGGTATTAAATTTAGTTTTCATTAAAATTCAATTTTATCTAAGGCTTTATTGCCTGTCAAAATTCAAATATCTTATAGGAAATAGAATACTTTAAACCTATTAAGTTTTGAAAACAGAAAATAATACAGGAAATAAAACCCAATCCTGTATAATATCCATTTAAAACAATCATGGCTAGTATGCAGTACATGTTCTCTCAGTGTTTTCTCACAGGCATATGTGGTTGAATATATAATATTTAAAAGCCAATTTCTGGTTTGTAAATGGAGTTGTTTGCTAATCCTCATGAGTGTAGCATTTAAAAAACCTAAGACAGATTCCAAGAAATAAAATTCTGAGTCAGAGAATATGAGTACCTTTTAAAACTCTTGATACACACTGACAATTTGCTTTACAGAAATTTATTTTTACCAATTTACACAGGTGCAATGATGCACTGGAATTATTATATTAACAGACTTCACTAAATATGCTTTTATCTTTTTCTGGTCACTATTATGATTATCGGTGATATATGTGAGCATAAATATATGAGTTAATATATATGATTAAGAGGTCATGAATCTCTGAAGAACGTATGGAATTTGATAAGTTTGGGTCTTGGTGATGGAAAGCAGCTTTCCTTTTCTTTTCCTCCTTTCCTTTCCTTTTTATAAGAAGGTTGAATAAAGTCTGGGAGATGGATGACTTCTAGTCAATGTGTAGCAAGACGGGTCTTGCTACAAAACTAATAAGTCAAAGCTGAAGCAAACTCCTTTTAGATTTTACTTTCATTCTCTAGAAAATCAAATTATTTCTTTCTTTGTTGCTATCAATGTGTTTTGATATGCAGCATCATTAAAAATATAATGTAGATTTACTAAGTAACTCCATTGGATGGCAGGCAGCTCTCTGACAGCTTGCACCCAGGATTTGATCTATTTATTGGCCTTGGTTTGGTGATGGAGCCAGATCCCGACTGCATTTCTCAGTATGATGCTGTCGTTGGTTCATCACAGAACTTCTACTACGTGGTTCTGGTCTTTGGTAGGGCTAACATATGCCCTTAGGGGCATCTGATCCCTAGTTGGGACTTTTCCTCCTGATCTTCAGAGATTCTGTAGTCTTTTGAACATTGGATGTCTTTCTCTCTACTTTCTACCCTTTCCTGAAGAAATGCTTGCTGTGCCATTTTTTTTCTACTCCACTGGCTGCTACCTTCGACCACCTACTCCCCTGTATTCAAATCCCAGTTCCATCGTTTATGAATGGAATAACCTTATACAAGTTACTTAACTTCTGGCTTAGGTTTCCCAATGTATAAAACAGAAATAGTATTATTTATCACATAGGATTGTTTCTGAATGCAGGTGTGAACCTCAATCTCTAGGCTAAATAATTACAGGAAATCTAATTTTATTTGCTATAATGTACATTGATTGTTGCCTCTAAACTTCATGGCATGGCCTATGGTAAATCTTAACCCTGTTATCTTTGGACCCACTCACATCAGAACTAGGAACGCTTGCATGTTGCCTGGAAAATGAAGAAGGTGGTATGGACCACTAGTCTCCAGAGTCTCACGAGCATCATTGACATCTTCTATGTAAAGCCAACAATGTGCCTAGAGCACACTAGCATTCCACTCTTGTGACAACTTTAAGATGTGGTCATCTTGGAGAGACCAGGGACCCAGTCCCTGTGGTCATCCTAGATGAAGTTCAGAGCTATTCCTCTGCTTCAGGAGCTTTTGCCCTGGAGAAGACCCCTTGGTCTTTTTGCTTGGGAACCACAGATCTCTCCCTCCTGCCCAATCTGGGACATGTGTGTGTGTGTGTGTGTGTGTGTGTGTGTGTGTAGTGTTTAATTGCTATTTTATCTGGGGGAAGATTTTAACTCCTGACTCGTTTTGAAACAATACCTAAAAGAATATTAAGAAACATGGGTTTAGCTTTTTAAAAACAAATCTAGAGTCCTGCTAGCTTCCTCTGCTTTCTGCTCTTCCCTGAAGAAATGACACACGGAGCTTGCTAAATTTATGAATGAGTGAAAGGAGACAGGGCAAATATAAAAAGAAAAAAATCCAATTATCAATAATCTCAAAATATCATCTAGCCAAATGAGGATTAATTTATTTTTATTTTTTATTTTTTTAAGAGAGTGTGCTCACATGCAGGGGAGGGGCAGAGGGAGGGGGAGAATCTCCATGCCCAGTACCAGATGGGGGTGGGGGGTGCTGGACAGGAGCTCTATCTCAAGGCTGTGAGATTATGACCTGAGCTGAAATCAAGAGTCCCACACTTAACCTACTGAGCCACCCAGGCCCCCTAGCCAAATGAGGGATTTAATGAGATTCTTCCTTCTCTCTTGCCTTCTCTCTGTATTTTCTATTTTTTTGCTTCTTTTATTTCCCACTTATAACAAGCCAAAACTGGTAGTGGGAGGGGCAGAGTGGTCTTTTTATAACCCTCACAAGCCAATCGTCACGCACCTTTTCTTATGAGTAATGATCTGACAAATCACGATGTGACTGGACTTTGGCTCCTTGTTGCTGTCACTTAATTAGTTACTGAAATTTCAAGACTGCTTCATAAGAAATGTTTGCTCATTTTTCTGGCTACTTCTGGGTCTGGAATTGTTCTAGAAGCCTGAAGGTCCTGGGAATCTAGACACTGGGAAACTGGCGTTTTCTGTGTTAAACCTCCCTCTACGTGTTTTCTCAGGATGAACTGACCAAAAGGTTCAATGTAGTATGCCACTTTTACTCTGTGGGCACTTAACAAATACTTGTTGACTAATTGGCAACAATTCCTGGTCTACTTGTGGGAAAATGGGGAGGTTAAATAAATTAGTCAGGCCACCATGCTTCCTCAGTCACCCGAGGGAAGAGTTATTAGTGGCTACACACAGTAACTGAAAATAGACATCTGGTCAGGAAAACCTGAAGAAAGAGAGACTACTGGGGCCACTTTCAGTAAACACTTACACAAGATATTTCAGTAATATGTGAAGGGAGTGTTTGAGGTAAGTTTTCTTTGGAAATCATTAGAAAAAGCCCTTATTAACAACAGAGAGGTCATTGAAATGGGAATTACTAGTTTAAAATATGATGTCAGGGAACTTTTTCTTTTCCAACTCAGAACTCTTTCTGCTCTAACAAATGGGAGACTGCTCCATGAAGTAGCCAATCTCGTTTTAAGGAATTCAGAGTAATAGTCAAGGAATAATAGTCAGTGATTATTAGTTTGTTGGTTTGTTTTAATGCGGGTACGCTTGAGTACAAATTAAACCAAAGCTAAATATAAGCTTACTATGAATTTGTCTTTAGAGCCTAGACTTTCCATTATTTTGGAAGAATAGGAGAACATATGTTCCTTTATATGCATACGTATGGCCTCTGGATAGAAGAAAGCCTTTTTCTAAGATGAGGATCTTGCCCTGATGCCTTTAGCCAATATTTGGGGTTCCAGCCAAAAATCTCAGGAAGGTTGACAGCTTGGTTTATCCCTGTAGGGGATTAGTCACCCTATAAAACTTTAGAAGTATTTATATCAGCTATACAAAAACACCTCTTCTATCTGAGGGAAAGGCAACCCTTTTCACTTAACTTAAAAAAACCCCCAAAAGTCAAGCTATAGTGATATTAACCACCATGTATGAAAGATCACCTTTAAAATCATCTGTAAATGCTAGACCTTCTGATTTACACATGCACGTGTAGCTTATGAATGACATGCACTTTATTTCGGTGTATTTTAGCTTGTACAATAACCAAGAGAATGGTTCTGGGGTTACCAGCTGCCTTTTGCTCACTCCAAAAGGCAGCTGATCAATAGTGCGAGACAAATGAGGAGGGACAGGAAGAATGGAAGGGATGCCACTTGGAGGAGGAGAGAGCAGTGTGACTAAAATCTCTACATTTCTACAGTTCGAGGAAATGTTTTATGCCAATGCATGTTTTATGTCAATCAAACATATAAAAGTTACTGTGGCTGCATAAGGCCATAAAGATGCACTTTTAAACTCTTAAAAATAAGGTACCATAATTACATCTTATAGAACTGTGTGTCCCATGAGTCTCTTTGCTGTTTTTAAGATACCCATGGTGAATGAGGTAAAGGAAGGAGGAGGGAATGGGGAGAGAAAACCTTTGAGTTCTGTGTGCAGAAAAATGCAAACGCTGTCCAGATTTGCATGTAGGATCGCCCTCTCTTTCTTTCTGATTTATTAACTTTAATAACTGTGGGATCTCTCTCAACTCTGGTTTTGAGAACTGAAGTCATTGCAGTTCAAGAATATTCTTTCCCCTGAAGTAATCTCTGGTGGTGTCAGTCATCTGGGAAAGTGAAACAGCTTTGTTTCTTTTTCTTTCTTTTAACCCTTAGCTAACATTCTACAGATTTCTGCTTTGAAATTGAACTTTGGTGTATTCACCACAATGATACTTGTTCAGTAGTAATACACTTAGACATCAGAAATTTTTGTAGCTGAAGTAACTAGTGTGATTGAATAGCTCTAAGGGTCTCATTTTGGAGAAAGAGGCTCATGAGCAGTGGGGCTGAGCAGAGATGCTGTGAGGGGATGGGATCAGGCCAGCCTTCAGCCTCGTGCTTAAGGAGCCAGCTGACCTGGGACAGCGTCCTCTTTCTGAGCCAGAAGAGATTCCATGCCTGCCTCTCTCTGTCTTGTAGTTCTTGACTCTCTGAACATCTTCAGTTTGTCCAAAGCTTTGCTGGGCAAGAACACTGAGCTAGACTCAAGAATGTATGAAGAAAATATTGGCTTTACCTGTAACTAATAGTGTCTACTGAACACTTTCCCCTCTTAGTTTCATTTTATCTTCTGTAAAATAACTAAATTAGATTAAATGATTACAAAACAGCTCTGAACAAATCTTCAGGTTCCTGTTGAAGACACGTGTGTGGGAAAGCCCAGTAGTGACTGGAGACGCAATTCTCTAGGTGAGTCCAAATGCATATGTTTCAGTGGAACAGAGTTTTCACTCTGAGTATGTAGGAAGTAGGCTTAATCAACACAATTACCTGTCCCATGAGGGAGGGTTTTCATATGGTACAAGGCTGGTTTGATACTACTGTCATCATTGAAAGACCTTGGCGAGGAGTGGGGGTGCCTGGGTGGCTCAGTCGATTAAGTGCCTGACTTTGACTCAGGTCATGATTTCACAGTTCATGAATTCAAGCACCACATAGGCCATCTGGCTCTGTGCTGACCTCTCAGAGACTGGAGCCTGCTTCAGATTATGTCTCTCCCTCTCTCTCTGCCCCTCCCCAGCTCATGTTCTGTCTTTCTCTCTCTCAAAAATAAACATTAAAAAAAAAAGAAAGGCCTTGGAAGTTATGATTCATCTAAGTCATGAGAAATTCCCATATGTCAGTTGGATCTCACTCTGTCCTATAGGCAGAAAATGAAACAAAAAAAGGCTTTAAAAAAGTCCATTTAAATTTAAGAATTAAATAAATAACCTTCTCTGAGTTCACCATGGATGAAGACAACAAAGGTACAACAACTTGAGTCAAGTTATGAAGTCGCTGCCATAAACCCACAGTGTAGCATTTCTGGTCATTCTACAACCTCAATTGGATAAGGGGCTCCTCAAAATTTACTTGATAAACCTAATTGTTTTCTTAATAGGCTGGAATGTTTTAAGTTAAAGATGATTTGTAATCAAGTATAAAAATGTTTAAAAGAATCAAAAACACAGTATTAGCATTTTTATGTTTAAAATGTGCACATATTTAATAACTCATATGCTTTCAATATGTAAGAGAATTTTACCTACCAGACTAAACAGGTTGGTTTTTAAAATTTTCACTTTACAATGAATAGTTTAGTAACTGCTTTGGACCTGTGATTTTAAGTTGAAATCTTACTAAGTTTATATAGTGTATTATTTAAGAGAAAGTCATTCTCATCATTTCTATAAATTTAAATCATTAAATATATGAGTTATGTCAGTACTTGGAAAAGTTTTGTTTGCTAAGTCACATAATTGAACTCTCCCTCAAAAAAGAAATTAAGTATATTAAATGTATTATATACATTTAAGAAATTAAAGAAATTTTAATATCAACTTTATAAACAGCTTAAAGTATCTTAAAAATGACTGCTGAATATTTACTGGACTTGTAAAAAGAATAATAAGATTGTAAGCTAAACTTAAAAACTTAAGGGAAGACTAGATTTTGGATTTGTAACTTCAATAGCCCAGATAATAATTTTAAAGCTAAAGAAATGCTCATAAAAGTTTTTTTTTGAAGTGCACAAAACACATCCTGAAGAAAACTTCAGATTGAACTGTTAATATAGCTTAACCTGACGTAAAGTCCAATGCTGAATGTTTAACCTTGCCAAAAGAAAAACCAATGTGTATTTTGTGAATCTACTCCATGTGACTTACGTCTCTACTTTACAACCTTCCTTCTTCCCAAAAGGTAGAATAGGCTGCATTGTTGTGATCCACATATTAGCCAGGAAGCTGCTATTGAAAAATATATCCCTCTGAGTCTCTGTGGCTTAACCAAAAACTTCCTATCTTGCTGATATTTAGTGAGTGATTCTCTGGGACTGGAGGGGTGGGGAGTCCCCAAGCCATAACTCAGGAACCTAAGAGGTTTTGCTTTATGGCTGAGCCATTTGGGTCATACATGTCCAAGATCAAGGTGAAGAAGAGAACCTAAGAGTCTATTCAAGAGACTCTGAATGCTGAACCTGGAAGGGCACACACCACTCTCACTCCCCGTCCGTTGGCTAGAGTTGGTCGTGTGGTTGGGAAATGAGCCACAGTGTCCAGGAAGAAAAATAAATGGTTTGGTGTACACATAGCATTGTCTCTGTCATACCTCACAGGTTAATTTGCTCCTCCAAAATAAATCCATGATATAAATGTATCATTTGCATAGAAAATATTGATTGTGATTTTGTTGGTAGGAGATATTTCCAAAATAATGTAAGTGCATGAACCAAAGAGCTAGCAGTGAATTTTACCTCCTTACTCTGAGGTTGTAAAGCTTTTAAGTGTTGGTCCTTTTAACACAGCAACAAGTACTGGGGAAACTTGAGGCTTTCTTGAAAGGACCCCAGGCCACACTGGGTAAATTGGGTTCTGAGTCCCCATGAAATGTCCTCTTTAGTTGTCCATATATCCTAAATTGAACAAATAATTGCAATGTTATCTCTTCATCTTATGTCCAGTAAGTCCAGGCTTAATCACAGAATATAGAAATTAAAGATTTTTCTTCGAAGGCCAGTATATGTTTTGGAACTATTTTTTTAAAATATCATTTAGGATTGATCCAACTATTTCACTCCAATAGAAACTCTTGCTGTGGAAACAAACAAAACAGAAAAGAGGAAAAAATTTCACTACATATATAAAATTGTTCATTTATTATTTTTTCCAATGATAGTATTTATATCATGAATGATTTATTCATCGGTTATTTTAAGCCAAAGAAAATTTTACTTTACTTTTCCCTATTTTTAGTAATAAACATGTATTAAACACTTACTGTGTGCCATATTATTAGCACATATTGTGGATCATGCATTTTCATTATTTCTGAACCAAATTAATGAACCCCATTCTACTTTTCATCTGACTTACACTTAAACACTCTTAATGTATAATTATATCTTAACTTATCACTCATTGTAAAGCATCTTCTGTGTGATTACTAGGTATCAAATCCAGTGAAAGGCAATGTGAGAAAACAAGAAAAGTAGTCCTTATTGTTGAGAGGCTTCATTTCAGAAAACCTCAGAACTAAGTACTCAGAAATAAAATGCTCCAGTAAAAGTCCCAAATTACGTGTTATTCTAGAATGTAGGTTGGCACAATAGAGTAAAAATATTTGATCCCTAGTCCCAATTTAGGATAATTTAGGCACATTAACTTGGGAACTTCATCTTAAACAATTTAATTCACTAAATTATGTCTAGGAACATTCAAAATAAGCAGCAGAACAAAACTTAAAAATCTCCAACAGGAAAATAATTTCTACATTTTTCATAAGAATTTCTACATTGCCAGAATCTATTTGCAATAAAAATCTCCTGCAACTATCAGGAATCCATTCACTTGGGCTATTTCACTCGTGTAAAAGCTATTTATGTTTTATAGTACAAAATGTATCCTTTCCAGTATCATTTAAAAAAATTTTTAATGTTCATTTTATTTTTGAGAGAGAGAGAAACAGAGCATGAGCAAGGGAAGGGCAGAGAGAGTGAGAGAGAGACACAGAACGTGAAGAAGGCTCCAGAATCTTAGCTGTCAGCACACAGCCCCATGCCAGGCTCAAATTCACGAACCATGAGATCATGACCTGAGCCGAAGTCAGATGCTTAACCAACTGAACCACCCAGGCGCCCCTCCAGTATCATTCTAAAAATGAGAATCATCCTGCATTTATGGCTATATCCTGGCAGACACAAAAATGCTATAGAATAAGAGGACAGTGTCCTCTGAAATAACAGTTATGAAAATTAGGCACTGGTTATCATTCGCCCGAGTTTGCAAGTTAGTACATTTTTGCCCAGGTTATTGATTTTGTTACAAACCTAATGACATCAGGTTGGTGATGTCCAGTTAAGATAGCACAGTAAATTCAAGTGTTGATTAATCTCTTTTTGCTCCAAACGCATAGCAATGATAGACAAACTTTGAAAAAGACAATAAAAAATGCATAGTCAAGATCTACAGTATCCCTGTAGACCAGAAATGGAAGAACGTCCAAAAATAGAGTGGATAAGTGATATTTCTACTGGGTTCCAAGCCCGGGAATAAGGAATAATAGCCAAGAGTTCAACCAGTGTTGACTAAAAGGGACCAAAATTACTCCAAGTAAGAGGAGAACAGAGCTAGATTTATTTTGCAACTTTGAAGTCTATGATGATACAATAATTTCTCAAATTTCTTGAGGAACGCAATATTAATTTGATTCAGTATTTTTAATTTTTTTTGGTAGGAAGAAGCAGCTTTCGAGGCTTCTAGCTAACCCTTCCTCCCAGAGTAGCCATTTCTGTGCAGATATAGGAACCAATATGGGCATTCACCACGCAGGTGGACATGTCTTCTCCAGTTAGGCATTCAGGCACTGAGAAAATATCCTTGGGGTGAGTTCCGGACCCTTTGGACAGACCTCCGTCAAAACTCCAATTGTTACTTCACTTTTATGACTGCTATACCATTGTGTGATTTTGGACCCCTAAGAATTAGCAGCAGTTTGGAGCCAGTATCCAATATTTACCGAAAGCCTGAAAATGTCTGTTACTCCAATGACAGATCACCTGGGTAAATAGTTACAATTCGTTTTGAGAAAGGAGAGGAGGAGATTCACGATATCAACTTCTGGGAACGTAGCTGAATCCTTCTTTAAGCAGATTCTTCTTTCCCTTCATTCAAAAGTTTCTGGGTCTGTGAATTGGCTCAGGTCTGAGGACTGAATGAGATCATGGCTTTCTATTATGGTGATACAGACTATTCACCAAACTTAGAGTTTTTACTGCGTATTTATTTATATTAAGTGAGATTTGCATAGACTATCCACCTATTTCAGTCATAGAGACATCATAACCAATTAACCACTACCAGAGCTCTGTGTGAATCAAACTGTACTGATTGTTACTTCAGCCCTGTTACCCATTACGGTAACCAGGCACGTCATGTTTCTTGTGGTTAATTACTGCTGACCTCATTGAAGAAAGGATCCTATTATCCCCAAATAATTCAGGGGGAACTTTTCCAATATGAGCAACTGACACTGTCATCCAGAGCTAGCCGAGAAGGGTCACTTTAGAGCCTATTAAAGATGCCAGGTCTCCTTTTTCTAGTGTTATTTTTTTAAAGTATTGGTAAAAGAAAAGTCTGCTGAACCCACTAGAAAACAGAATTAGGGGTGGGTGACCAGGTTATACTTAACAAATCTCCAGCATTCTTGCCAACCTATGCGTATTGTTTTCTTTTTCTATAGCTTATCATGGAAGGATAAGGATTTCACCCTTCATATATTTAACATAGGCCATCATGGATTTTAGGTTTCAACTAACCAACCAAGAAATCTGTTAGAGACTAGGTATGAGACCAGTGAAAGGTGGTGGGAGGTCTTTAGGACAGTCAGCTTTCTCCTGAAAGAAAATTACTCTAGTGGGTGTCATTAATATTCTTTAGACAAGAAGAGGCTAGTGACCCCAGACAGTAGAGGAAAAGCTCTCCTAGTGAGAAGGAATGTTGGTGGGATTTGGTGATTCCAGTTACACAGTTTCACCAATATCTATCCAAATGTCCTAAAACCAATCCTCAGAGTTCCATTATGTGTGGATCAACACCCCAACTTTAACATAAAAGGCATAGCAATGTTGTAAATTCATCAGTATTGTATCGGTCACTGGTGTATGTAAGGCCTAGGTTATTAGAGAGCTCAGCCATACAGATATGAGAAATAAGGTTTCTTTCACAGCAATTATAGAAGCAGTCCAATTTTCCAACCTGTGCTTTACGCTATAAATTCAAATAACTAACCTTTTAATTATTTTATGTTCTATGATACAGTCATAACTAGACAGTTCAGTCCACTGTCCTACATTTCATTTTTATCTATAACATTCTGTTAAAAATGCTAAATGGTTTCTCAAATTCTTAACTTTAATAACCTGACCCTGACAACTTCTGATGAAAGGTTTTTAATGTAAGAGTTTTATAACATACACACAAAATGTACACAAATCATGAAGGACTATCTTGGCAAATTTTTACAAAATGACACACCTTTGTTATCAACACGCAGGTCAAGAAACAGGACATTCTCAAAACAATACCAGAAGCCCCACATACACGGTTTTCATCAGTACAAAGATAAAAATTATCCTCATTTTAAATTTATTTTTTTTATTTTTTTATTTATTTCTGAGAGAGAGAGAGGCAGCATAAACAGGGGAGGGTCAGAGAGAGAGGGAGACACAGAATCTGAAACAGGCTCCAGGCTCTGAGCTAGCTGTCAGCACAGAGCCCGACGCGGGGCTCAAACCCACGAACATGAGATCATGACCTGAGCTGAAGTCAGATGCTCAACTGACTGAGCCACCCAGGTGTCCCAATTATCCTCATTTTTAAACGAATGCATTGGTTTTAGCTATTTTTTAAATGTTTATTTATTTATTTATTTATTTTGAGAGAGAAAGCAAGCGGGGGAGGGGCAGAGAGAGGGAGAGAGAATCCCAAGCAGGCTCCACACTGTCAGTGCAGAGCCCGATGCAGGGCTTGAACTCACGAACCATGAGCTCATATTGAGAGTTGGATGCTCAACTGACTGAGCCACTCAGGCACCCCTAGTTCTAGCTATTTTTCAACTCTGTATATAAGTTAAATATGCACATTTTAAAATTACCTTGTATTCCTAGAATAAACCATAGTTTGATTTATTAAATTTTATTTATGATTTTTGTATCTATGTTTATAAGAAAGCCTGGTTTCTATTTTCCCCATATTTTATTATCCTCCTGAAGTTTTAGCATCAAGGTTATGCTGGCCTTATAAGATGAATTGGGAAATACTCATTTTCTCTTCATAGTATCTGTAAGAATTTGGATTATTTCTTCCTGAAATATCTGAAAGAATTCATTAGTGAAGCAATTTGATCCTGGCATATTCTTTGTGAGGTTTTTCTCAATAGATACAATTAATTTAAAGGACATGGGTGTATTAGTTTCCTGTGACTGCATAACAAATTACCATACATTTTATGGCTTAAGACAACAGAAATTTATTCTTTCACAATCTTGGAGGCCAGAAAGTCCAAAATCAATGTGTCATTATGGCGCATTTCCTCCAAAGACTCTAGTGGCCAATCTTTTCTTGTCTTTGTCATTAGAGTTAGGACTCACCCAGGTAATGTAGGGTGACTTCATCTCAACATCCCAAACTTAATTATATCTATCTATAAAGACCTCTTTTCCAAATAAGTTCATACTAATTGATTCCCTATTTGGGGGTCACCACTTAACATACTAGGACTGAATAGCCCTATGTATTCTCATAATTTTATAGATTTATTTCTTTATTCTTACAGTTTTAGTAAATTATAATTTTCAAGAAAAATTTCATTTTTTCCATTTCAAAATATATTGGTATAAAGGCATTCATTATTATCTTTTTAATGTCTGTGAAGTCTGTACTAATGTTATCTTCTCATTCCTGTTATTGGTAATTTATATTTCCTCTCTTTTTTCTTCATTAATCTTGATTGGGATTTATCAGTTTTATTCATCTCTTCAAAGAACTAATGCTGTCTTAATTAATTATCTCTTCTGAACTCTGCTTCCTGTTTCATTGACTTCTAATCTTACTATACTTTCTTTTCTTGATATTTCATTTTTCTTTTCTTTTTCTAACTTCATGAGCTGAAGCATAAATCATGGATTTTAGTCTTTAAAAAATTTTTAATACATGCACTAAGTCTATATATTTTCCTTAAAGAATTCTTTTGACACTACTCTTCTAATTTTGATATAGTATATATTAATCATCTTTGATTTAAGCTATTTTAAATTTGCATTATAGTTTTCTCTTGGATCATGTGTTATTTACATATTCATCATTTAATATTTGAGATGTTTGCAATTTACTAGTCATTTCTTTGTTATTTATTTATAGCATGATTCCATTATATTCCAAGAAGATATTCTGAATGATTTCTCTCAGATTTTTTTTCTGTCTAAAATTCTTCTGTCTAAAAATCTCCCTTTTTTATTTTTTAGTACATGTTTACTGATGACAAATTCTACTTTAATTTGTCTGGAGATATTGATTTCCTCTCATTATTGAAGATATTTGTTCTGGATATACAATTCTAGATTGGAGGGGTTCTTTTTTTTAGTGTTTTAAGGGTGTCATTTCATTGCCTTCTATTTTCCTATATTGTTTAGAAGTCAGTTCTCATTTATTGCTGCTGAAGGTAGTGTGGGTTTTTTTGTTTGTTTTTTTTTTTCGGTTGCTTTTAAGAATCTTCTCTTGGTCTTTGTTTTTCAGCAATCTTATTATGATGTATATAATGTTATTTCATTTATATTTATCCTGTTTGATTTATCCAGTTTGAGGCTCACTGAGTTTCTTGAACCTGTGAGTTGAAAAATTATATAAGTTTGGGAAGACTCATATATATATATATATAGTCATATATATATATCTAATATATAGTCATATATATATATATCTAATATATAGTCTTATATATATATATATCTTTTTATTTTATCTTTTCACATACATCTCTACTATTTTTTCTGTGTTTTTCATTAGTTTCTCTCTGTGTGCTTTAGTTTGGGCATTTGTTTTATTAAGCTTTCTTTCAGTTTATTAATCCTTTTTCTGCTGTGTCTGGTCTGCTTCTAAGCCCATCTAATGATATGTTAATTTAGGCACTTTAGTTTTCAGACCTAAAATGTCTATTTGATGCTTTTGAATATAGTATGTCCATTTCTCTGGTTACTTTTATCTTTCCATTCATTTTATCTATGTTTTCTTCTATTTTCTGGAACATATTTATAATAGTTATTTTGAAGTCCTTGCCAGATAACTCCAATATTTGAATCATCTTTGTTTTGATTTGGTTATTGTTGTTTGTTTGTTTGTTTCTATTGTTTTTTGGTTATGAGGCCTCCTCCTCACCTCTATCACCTCCTCCTCCTCTTTTCTCCCTCTTCCTCCTCTTTGGCAAGTCTCTTAATTTTATTTGAATGACAGCAGCATATATGCAGGATTGTAGATACCTCGGATAACTGGGTCAGCTTTCTCTCTGGCAGGTCTATTTGATTCCCATTATAAAACCGGGATTGTGTAAATCAGGGTTGGATTGGAGATATAGTAGTAGTCAGTCTACCTTTGGTGTACTCCTGGCCATTCCAAATTATCAACCAAGAGACTGAGATCCTAAATTCTAATCCTTAGCCTATAATAGTGTTGAAAGTTCTGTCTGCTTTGGAGATGGTTTACACTTTGACAAATGTCCTTAGGGGACCAATTGCTGTTAAGTTTGAGGTCCCCCAATTTATTCTGGTTTCTCTGTGAATGTATTAAGGTAGCATTGCTCAACTTTAAGCCCATTTGTATATGTTCTCCCTCTAACACTGGAGATTCTCCACATTTCTCTTTTGCCAAACGGCAACCTGTTAAATGCTTCTAACAGAGCTAATAGAGGGTGCTATAAATCTAGGGAGGCAAGTGCTATGAATGAATCTAGAGGATAATACTGTAGAAGAGACTTGTTTATTCCTGTTTGCTTCATGTGAACTTCCTGTTTACTTCTGTTTCTTGTCAATGGCTCTCCAAACTCACTTACTGACACCAAATGTGGCAGTTCATTCAAGTCCCAGTAGTTAAACCCAATGAGTAGTTTTTCCAACACTTGAAAGAGCTAGCCTCCTTGTGCCCTTTCAGAGACATCAGAACTGGTTGGCCTGGACCCTCCACTCAGAAGGTGAGGTTGCAGACCAGTGGAAGGCCTCCTTTGAACTCAGAGACATTTGGACCAATGGAGCTGTACTTCTTTTCCAGAGGTTTGAACTTGAACATCTCGGGGCCTCTGCTCTAAACTTTTACATTTTACTAACTCTAACCTCTTTTGTTCATTCACTCAAGTCTCAAGTGTGATATCTGTCTCCTGCTACTGTTATCTCTGTCAGCTATTAGTGTTCTTTTTTAACCTTTTTAGATCTGCAATACATAATGTAAATACATAAAATAAATGGTACGGTTTCTGTTTCCTCATTCTACTATGAATGATACAGAACATTGATTTACTTGCAGACAACATGATTGTGTACTTAGAGAATTCTAAGAAATCTACAGGGAAGCTACTATAATCATTAAATGCATTTAACACAGTCATAGGTTATTGGCTCAAAATATTAAAAAATCATTTTTTTTATATACTACCAATGAAAAAACTGGGGGGGGGGGAGAAGTAACATAAAAAGCATTTACCCAAGTCTCAAAAAATTTGAAAGTTTATACAATGGAAGTTTAAAAATATTGCTGAGAGATTACAGACCTAATCAATGAAGGAACACACCATGACAGTTTAAAATGATGTCTACAAATTTTGTGATACCTCTCTCTTCAAGAGATGGGTTCTAATTCCTCTCCCCTTGATTGTGGACAGTACTTGTAAAAATAAAGCCATGAGGACATGTAATCCTTGGAAGAGTAGAAAGAGGCTCATGAAGTGTTGGTAATGTTCTATTTTTTAATATAGCAGCTAAGTATGAATTGTTCTGTTTTTGAAAAATCAGTACAATGTTCTCTCATGTGCACCTTTGTGTATGTATATTATACTTTCATAAAACATAGAAATAAATATATAAAATAAAAACTTATGGCAGATATAGGTGAAATTGAATATCTGGAAACAAGAATGCTCATTATCACTGCTTCTATTCAAAATTGTACAAGAGGTTCTTTTTTAAAAACTTCTTAATGTTTATTTATTTTTGAGAGAGAGAAAGAGAGACAGAGTGTGAGCAGGAAAGGAAGGGGCAGAGAGAGAGGGAGAGAGAGAGAGAGAGAGACAGAATCTAAAGCAGGCTCCAGGATCTGAGTTCTCAGCACAGAGCCCAACATGGGGCTCGAACCCACAAACGATGAGATTATGATCTAAGCTGAAATCAGACACTTAACCAACCAAGCTTTCCAGGCACCTCTGTACTAGAAGTTCTTAGATGACACAGATAAGCAAAGAAGTAAAGAGTAGTTATTAGCACTAAAAAGAAAAAATTAAAGCTGTCATTATGTGCCCCCAATATGACTTCATATGTGAAAAATGCAAAATAATATCAGATAATGCATTAACATGAAACAAATGGATTTACAATTTTTATATACTGCAACAGTTATATAACAAAAATATTATATACCATTTATAATACACACATTTATTTATAAATGTTATGTAACAATGTTATTTAACAAAAATAAACCACATTGTTTATAATATCAAAACCCCAAGCACACTGTTTATAATATCAAAACCCGAAACACATAGGAATAAATCTAATAAAAATGTGTAAAACCTCCATAAAGAAAACTATAAATATTATTAAGAGATACTTTTAAAAGACCTTAATTTATGAAGGAATACACCATATATGGATTTGAATACTAAATATTAAAAAGATATTAATTTTCCTAATTTGACTTTTGGATGCAAAGCAATGTTAATCAAAATCTCAACAGGTCAGTGATGACGTAGATTTCTTGACTTGAACATTAGCTATATGATTATGGTGTTCACCAACATTAGCAAAAGTGATCTATACAGATTTTGAGTGGTTATACAGATACTGAGGAAGTGATCTTGCCTATTGTGCAAGTCCCTATGACTTCTGAACTTAGGTCTACATAACGTTTCTTGGTGGGTGACTGGTCAGTTAATTTAACAATTTAACATAATTTATGATCAATGACTAATAACTGCAAAGTAATTTTATAAGAACCCATGCTAATTATTAAAATAGGTAAATTAAATTCTAGAGTGGCTAGAATTAATTAATTCAAAACGTCTTAAATAATAGAGGCTCCCACTAGGTTGGCTTTTACTTACCAGTGTATTATTTTTAGAATATGCAACATAAAAATTATATTTTGAGTTTGTGATAAAGGAGGAAGGATGAAAAGCTGTGGATTTTCACTGTATTGTATTCGAAGAAACTTTTTGAAAAAGACATCCTTGATGAGAATGAAAATGGCTCTGGGTCACTTTGAACACTATGATAATTATTAAAATACTGGTATGATTTATATGTTTATTTTTGATTTACATTATCATCAAATGGAAATGCATTCAAATGCACCCCATCACTCAGGCTCAGAAAGAGAAAAACCTCTTCCCTTTCAAAGCAGTTCAAAAATCAATGCTTCCCTCCTCCTCCTCCTCATCTCTAGAATATTGCTTTATTGTTTTCTCTTCTGCTTTCACTCTACAAACAGGTTTATTTTTCTTTCATTCAAAGAGAAACAAAAAGTTTTCTGTGAAATATTGACCGCCTCTTGCTAAAGTCCTATTTCTCTGTTTTCCTCTTCAATCAAGCTTCTTCAAAAAAAATATACCATGCAAGTTAATGTGTCTTTATATTCTAAGTGGCCATTAATCTTGTCTCATGTGTAATCCTATCACTATTGTTGAATGAGATAAACTGCATTCAATTCTTATTTGGGTTTTCTATCCTCTTCATTTCACCACTGCTTTCTCCTTAAATTTTTTCCTTTCCTAGGCATCTGCCACTCAATACTGCACCCCCTCCCACCTCCCTGTTCCATCTCAGTCTTCTTCACTAATTCTTCTGTCTTCACCTAAAAGTTTTCACTAAGATTTATCTTTACCAGTTTCTCTTTTTAATCTGTATCTTTTCTTGAATGATTTCATCCATCCTCCTGAAAATAGTGTTTCTATTATAGATCTTGCCTTAAAATCTAATTGCCTATTAAAAATTTTCACCTAAATGTCCCATGAGTAGTCAAAATCAATATCTCCTGAAACAATTCTCTATCTTCCCATTTCCCCCACCACTGCAACTATTTTTCCTGATTTTCTGTAACTCTGTCGGTAATTTAACATCATCGGAGTTGACGTTACACATCAATTTGAAATCTCACAAGCCTAAAACACAATGATATTTATAATCTTTACATTCTTCATTCCTGGACATATCCATCTAGATATCAGTTCTTAGCTATCCCATCTCTCAGGTGTCTCTCAAAGGTAGCTCTTCCTGGTCACTTTCATTATCATTGTCTTAGTTCTGTGTCTTTCCGTCTGTTATATGGACTTTTGTGTTCATCCCTGACCTTCCAGTCTCCAATCTTTTCCCTCTCTAGCCTTTTTCTTATCTACTAGGTGAACTGTCTTATTAAAATGCCAATCTGACACTTCTCTGTTTTCAGCCTTCCTAGGGTTCTCCACTACCCATGCCCAGGCTCAATTACATTGGGTATTCAAGGCCCTTGCTGATCCGGCCCATGAACCTCTTTCCAGTTTTCTGCAGCAATAATGAACCAATGGCCTCTTCTCTGAGCTTGTTATGTGGCTTATTTCTCTCTGCCTTCACAGATGCTATTTTTTCTTCCTACTGTGTTTTCCCCATTTTATCCAATCTGATAGATTCCTATCTATATTTTATAACTGCTTCTGGGAAGTACTGCCCTGACAGAGCCAATCAGCAATTTGTTCTACTTGTTATACCATCTTCATATTTCTATTACTACACCTATGCCAGTGGTTAGTGTCTGCCTCAGACACTACACTGTAAATTCCTTGAGAATAGGAGCCATGGCTTATATTTTTCTAGTATCTTGCACAGTGCCTAGCGGATAGTAGATGCTCTACTTATTGAGTTGAATTCACTCTATGTAGATCTCTAGCAAGAGCATGGTAATTCACAAAAGAATAGCAGAACAAATTGACTGATTAGTTGAATAAAACCTCAATATCATGTGGTGTGTGCTCATTGTATTGGCTTCTGAGGACACAGAATGAGTGAGAAATCATAGTCCTTATCTGCATGGGGCATAAAATCCCAGAATTAACAGTGTCTTCCTCTTTACCTTGCTGCGACAATGGTTTCCTGATCTCCAGGTTGCTCTACTTTCTCTCTTCTCTGTTTCTTGTGGTTTGTTTGAATTTCATGCTAATCTAAATTCCTCACGAACACCTTCCATCACCTGCTCATTGATCCATGACCTGTTCTTTTGACTGAATTGCATTTTAAAGGTCCCTGGCTTAACTTTGCGGGTCCTAATGCTGACTGCCGTGAAATGACCCCCGTCCCAAGTGACTATCATTCATGTTTTTCCAAAAAAATACAATGTACCTACAGTGTTAACGCAAATAAGCCCATGTCATATTAGCAAGTATGGTAAATTCAAGACCAGTAGACCAGAAATAACCTGCCTCTTGTTATCTTATGCGGTCATGTGCACCAAATTGGAATATTTCTTTCCTCAAAGGTGAGAACTGAGTCAGAGGCCATCTGTGTGGCCCTTGCTCACCAGTCCTGAGTGACCAATAATTAATTTAGACCAAATGTAATTACTCCCTAGTTAACAGTAGTTTTTCTGAACTTTCCTCAGTTGGCTCTGGAGACACATGGTTGAGTGTGATGTCTAAGTCCTGGCACAGAATGAAATCTGAGTCCTGTGGAAGGACACAGACAGAGGAGGCTGCTCTGTGCCTTGTTAATGAAAGTATGGGTTCAGCTCTCTTCTCTGAAGTACAGCAGAAGGGCGTTTTCAAAAAGCTTAAGTCCAGCCTGCAAAGAAAGAACTGGGGATGCTTCACTTTCTTTGACTTTTTGAATCTTATCACCTCCATTAGTGCTGTAAAATAATTTACACTGCTCTGAGGGAAAGGGACCAATGTGTCCCCTCCCTAGAGAGGAGTCTAGGGGAGGGAGGTTATTTATAGTGAACTGGACATCTTTTTTGTCAGAAAGTTATAAGATCAAGCCAATTGGAAATATTCCAATATTTAAATTTTCTTTTAAGTGATGAAAGACCATTCAGCTATTCTATAACCAAATCACTACATTCATATATTTTTTTATGAAATGAACAATGTTTGTTTTTTTTTTCCTGAGAACAAAACTTGAGAGTGCTTCACTAGCATTCATTCCCTGTACTTTAGGGACATATAAAGGAAAGGAAAAGAGAAGGAAGTGGAAAAAGGAGAGAGGAAAGAAGAGAGGAGAGGAGGAATAAAATAGGCAAAGGAAATAAGGAAGGACGGAGAGAGGGGAGGAGAGAAAAAAGTAATTTTTACTTCGCACTTACTATGTACCAAAGTTAGCCCAAATGGCGTGCGTGTGCCTAGCCCCAGACCTCACCACAGTCTTCTGCATTAGGATCATGGTCAGCCAGACCAATCCTTTCTCTCCTAGGGAATATTGGAGGTAGCCTGTCGGGCTTCCAAATCATCCACATGGGCTCCTCTCTTTTATAAAGGATTATAAGAAACACAAATTTTCATTAAACTACCATAAATGGGTTAGAGGAATTCTAACATGGGATTTGGAATTTCTCTACACAATATAACTATTGAAAATTATCTTCTACCAAAAGTGAGTGTGTGTTAAAACATGTTTTGGAATTTAGATCTTACTTGTGTTATTCCCCTTTAGTCCAACACCAGCACATTTGGAGGCGGATAGGCTGTGTTTATTGACTTGTTCCAGTGAGGGAGAATGCACACTGTGGAGATGGCAGGCATCTCAGTAAGAGGGTGTGAGAAAGAGATTTGGGGGAGAGTTCATGGAGGCAGGGCTTTGCTCTGGATTGGATAATATCAGGAAGTGGGGGGATATCCTACAGTTGAGTATCTTAATAAATCCTACCTAATAGGAGGGAAGACTGGAGAGAGCAAAGCTATAGGATGAGAAGGCAGCAGTTACTCAATCAGCCCAGACAGGGGAACATATTCATGTTTTTGTCTGTGTTCAGATAAGACCGTTTTTGTCTTGATCCACTGGAGACCCTGGATGTCTGGGCTGATGTTGGTGTTATATGAAATTGTTTATGTTCAAAAGGAGAAAGGCAAGTCCTAGCTGGCAGTGCCAGGCCAAGTCTTAATGTCAGGGACTTCTTTACTCATCCTCATATGAAACTAGAATTCACTAAAGTGAAGTCAAAATGATGGAGTTTTGGTTTATAATTTGGAAATTAAAATAAAAAGGCACATATATTTCCATTTCCCAAAAGCCTCTAAAAGGAATCTACATTTTTTTAAGTTTATTTATTTGTTTTGAGAGAGACAGATACAGTGCCAGAAGGGTAGGGTCAGAGAGAGGGAGAGAGAGAGAATACCAAGCAGGCTCCATGCTACCAGTGCAGAGCCCAGTGCAGGGCTCAAACTCAAGATATGTGAGAGTATGACCTGAGCTGAAACCCAGTTGGATGCTTAACTGACTGAGCCACCCAGGTGTCCTGAAAAATGGAATCTACTTTTTAAGGTTAAGTGGATGTGAAATAAAGTGAAGACATTGGTTATTTTAAGATTTATCTAATAAAAAAGACAAAAAGATATCATTATCATCTAGTTGTTTGGGACATTCTGTATATTCACTTTTTTTTTAATGTTATTATTACATTTTTAACCTGTGGAGATATGTTGGTAAGTTGGCAAGTTTTGTTATTTATCTAATATAGTTATCAAAAAAGGCAGGATTCTATATATATTTTTAATAAGTAAACATCACACCCAGTGTGGAGCCCAATGTGGAGCTGGAAGTCATAAACCCAAGATTGAGACCTGAGCTGCGATCAAGAGTCAGATGCCTAGCTGACTGAGCCAGCCAGGCACCACTTTACATGAATATTTTTATGTAAATCTTGCATTTAGAATAAGACATGTGACATGTGTATACTGAAAATACAAGAAAATATTATTTAGTATAAAGAATTTCAAATGAGATAGGGTTTGTCACTGTATCCCAGGATTTTGGACAGGTCTACCTAGTGAAATCTGGGTCAAAACATGAAAAAAAGTTGAGAACTTAGACAGTTAAAGAATACTTGTCAATGATTCAAAAAAGCTAGTAACTAGAAAAATAGTTTTCCTTTGAACTTATCCTCAAAGTGTCTTACTTTTCAGCTTCAATTTGTGAGTATAGATTTGGCCTTCATTTTGTAAATATTAAAAAAAATGTTTGAAAGGTAGTTAGAGACTAGAATAGAGATAAGACACAAACCATGAAAGCAAAGCAAACTGAAAAACCCAAGTGAATACTGTGGACACTCCTAGACTAAACTGATCAAGTGAATGAGTTTGGAACATATTTGATATTACATTTAAAACTGACATGTTACTTCTTAAATGTTTAAATTTGGGTTTCAAGGAGTTCCTCAAAGATCTCTAAAATTACTTAAGGCTTCATGGATAGAACAAATTGTTATTCCTGAGATTTTGCTAATGGACAGTTAGAAAATATTTCCAAATGCTTTCTAAATAATTCAATTTTTGAACTTGGCAGAGTACCCCATCATTGTGGAACAAGAAATTACTGCTCCTTATATATTGAAATCTTCCTTCATCTGTCAATCATACAGTTCCTGTGTAGTAAATGTATTCATCTTTGGGGTCATTTTACTTCAAAAATGACATCAAACATGAACAATTTACCGTATAATACTATTTCCACCAGAAGGCCATGGTCCTGTAAGGAAAGGCAATTTGCCCGAGTAGGTTTAAGAGAAACACTGACATTTAGTCTTTGAAAAAAGATCACGAAAGGGAAGCTGACTCAAGTCAAGTTCAGCTACTTTTGGCACAAATCTCTAACATGTTTCTTTCCCAGGCTTGAGTTGAAAATAAATGGGACATTGTGGTAACCCTGGCAGAAAAGCTGTTTTCAAAATTTCTGCACACTTTACTGCTGGCAGGGAAAGTTGCATGTGCATTTATGTCATGGTGGCATCTAAATAAGGAGAGTTATATGGGTATGACTCTGTATAACATCAGGGTGATTTAGCCTTCATTTTAAAGGAAACCTTAATGCCACAGAGTACACTGCTGCAGAGCTAGAAAAAGGGAACACACAGACATGTCTGTTATCCCATATTTGAGAGAACACTGGTATTAGTGGCTCTAAGTGCCAACCTGGATTCAGCTTAACCAAATTTCCTCTGGAACCTTTTTCCTGGAATCCAGGGATGTTGCTTTCTAATCTTACCGAGACTAGAGAAACTTGCTGTGTCTTTACAGCCTACAGCTATAGCTTTATGAGGATGATGGCAGGGAAGACCCTCAGGTGATGGAAAAGAAGTTTTATGTCAAGAATCATTAATGACGCCTTTTGAAAATCTGTGGTTATTTGAACAGGTTAAAATTAAAGACTTCATTTAATAAGCACTTACATTGTGCCTGTTACTTTTCTAAGCACTTTTTGAATATTGTCATTTACTGTTCATAACAACTCTATAGTTCCTCATTTTGCATGTGGGGAAACTGAGACACAGAGAAGGTAAGTGTTTTGCCCAGAGTTAAGCGGTTCATAGGTGTTGGAATCAGAATTCAAACCCAGGTATTCTGGCTCCAGAGCCTGAGCCCATAACTATGCTGCCATACAGACAGGTCTTATTATTTGCATATCAGTTCTGTATCAGGTGTATCTCAAGAGCTGGAGGGCACCAAGCACAGCAGTAGCTTCCTTACATTCTACTTAAATCAATAATAAATGACCTACTGAGAATTAAAAGTGATATTTTATTAAGGATTGCCTCCAATCCTCAGCAAATATTTCAGAAGGCTTTTGTGGTGTTCCCTTTCTTGCGTGTTTCTTTGTATTTTCAGTAAAATCTAATACCAGTTTGGATAAGTGATTCAGTGTGCTTGTGAAGATCTGTGCTCTGGATTCAAACAGCAGATCTCTCTCTCTCTCTCTCTCTCTCTCTTTTTTTAATGTTTATTATTTTTGAGAGAGAAAGAAAGAGACAAAGCATGAGCGGGGGAAGGGCAGAGAGAGAGGGAGACAGAATCCAAAGCAGGCTCCAGGATCTGAGCTGTCACCACAGAGCCTGATGTGGGACTCAAACTCAAGAATTGTGAGATCATGACCTGAGCTGAAATCAGATGCTTAACCAATTGAGTCATCCAGGCACCCCCAAACAGCCAGATTTCATTTCCAGGTGTGAAAAACCAGACGTGATAGAACTGGGAAGCATAGAGAGAAGTAGGTAATTTGATAAAGAGTATTTCAAACAATTTTAGTTGCTGGAAAAGATGGGATGATGCCCATACGTGGTAGGTAGAAATTACAGACTCCTACAGATGGTCTGTGTTCTAGGTCCATACATGATAGATTAGATTATTATATACGATTGATATTTGACTGAGGAGTTTGTCCAAAAAAACTTGGAACAAGGTACTGTTTGAGTTCATGACTGACACACATTTTTGTTATTATTTTTAAATCGCCAGATATTTAAGTTTAATAGAACTAATTTTTTAGAGTAAATGTTGAAAATTAGATTTTTATAACAAAAAATATTGAAGGCCATTTTATGCATTTAATTAACTTCAAGGAAATTAATTGAACAGAGCTGTTTATATTTTATTTTTAAAATATGCTTTTAAATATTGACTCTGAAAGTTAAGTCTTGAGCATCATAGGTAAACCAGATAATATTTTGAAAGTGTTACCATGTGAAAGCAAAGTTTCCTTTCATCTCATAGAGTTTCTGTGCGAATCTTAGTGCAGAGGTAGTGCTATTTTGTGATCTAAAAATGGAGGGCAACATTGGTGGGAAAAATTTCCCCTCTCTTCACTGCAGATAAATGTTGTGGGCAGCAGCAGTGGAACTGGATAAGTGGAAAGGTCATGGCTCAGAAGCCAGCAGAAGAAAGTTCTAGAACTCCCTGTGCCTGAGTGCAAAGCATCTTCCTTCAGACAACAACAAATGGTTCCTCGAGTCCATTCTGTAGTCAACAAACAGCCTTGATAATCCTTTGAAAGTAAATCTGATTGTATGATCCTTCCATTGAAATGTTCTCATCAATACTTGGCTAATCTCTGAAATCCTTAAGAAGACCACTGGGGTCCAAAATGATCTGGCTCCTCTCTACTTTTCTGTTCCATTGCTCATTGTGTCATCCCTGCAGTTTACTTCAAACCTGTAGGATACCTCTCAATTCCTTGATTCAAAGATGTTCTCTCTTGTCTCAGGGAACTTCCCACTATTGCCTCTAATTTAAGCATTCTTCTCCTACTTCTTTCTTGCCTAACTTTCACTGTGATGCATGGTTCAAATTTATATTTCCAGCACAGATTTCTCCTCAGAACTTATGACTCATATCTCCAACTGCTGCATCAAATTCTGCACTTGGATGCTTTAAAATTATTTCAAACTAGCAAGCCCAATATTCAACCCAAGACCATTCCCTCTAAAGCTCATCCTTTACAGTGTACAGATCTTAGAGAAAGTTCTCCTTTTCATTGAGTTGTGCATGTCAGAAATTTAGGGGTTATCTCATGCCTTCTTTTCTCCTACTGCTTCTTTGTAGCTAATCTATCACTAATATGTATGCCTTTACCCTCTAAATATTTCTTGAACCCATTTCCTTCTATCTTTTTTTTTTTTTTTTCACTTGGTATAATATTTTTTTTTTTTTTTACAAATAGTTTATTGTCAAATTAGTTTCTACATAACACTCAGTGCTCATCCCCAAAGTGCCCTCCTCCATGCC